>NC_134756.1:7575757-7878787 GCF_050436995.1 Anticarsia gemmatalis | reverse complement strand
CTTATTCCCGGTTTCTGAGCGGTAACATTTAGCGGTAGTTTAGCTATTCAATAGCGTTTAAAGGCTTATTCCACTTTTCCCCGTTGGATGATCCCCATTGATGGGGATTATTGAACTTTTTGTTCACTATTCCCCGTTGACCCAAAATTTTTATTTAATGGGGATAAATGAACTAAAAAGTTCAATAATCCCCATTAGGTAGGTATGTTAAAAAAATAAAATACATATATGAATCATGTTACACTTATTAATTAAAAATATAACTTTCTAACCAACTTTAAATAATAATTGTACAATCTGTGACTTTATTAGGTATAAGAAAGTTATATTTTTTATTTTAAATTAATAATTGTACAATCTGTGACTTTATTAGGTTTAAGAAAGTTATATTTTTTATTTTAAATTAATAATTGTACAATCTGTGACTTTACTAGGTTTAAGAAAGTTATATTTTTTTATTTTAAATTAATAATTGTACAATCTGTGACTTTATTAGGTATAAGAAAGTTATATTTTTAATTAATAAGTGTAACATGATTCATATATGTATTTTATTTTTTTAACATACCTACCTAATGGGGATTATTGAACTTTTTAGTTCATTTATCCCCATTAAATAAAAATTTTGGGTCAACGGGGAATAGTGAACAAAAAGTTCAATAATCCCCATCAATGGGGATCATCCAACGGGGAAAAGTGGAATAAGCCCGTTTAAACTCATACAAAAAATAAAACGCTATTGAATAGATAAACTACCGCTAAATGTACTCAGAAACCGGGCATTAGTCATTTGATCGTGATATCAGGATAAATTTATTGCTCAATTAAATTTGTTTTATAGACTCTTTTTACAAAAGACGATGAAGTAATTTTAACTTATCAACAACTAAGGAATAAGTACTTGGTCTTGTCGTTTACGGAAAATAAATTGGATATACTGATTTTACGTTGAAAATAAGGAAACTGCTCGTTAATTGGACGGTTTTAAAAATCTTATTCCAGTGTAGTGAAAAAAAAGTCATTTATTTTACAAAGAATCAAATTGATTTAGTACGTAAATAGCAATCGGTACCATTGCGGAAACTGGTACTTCTTTTATTGTGTTACACCTAATAAAGTTAAATGAAAACATTGAAATGAATGAGAAGAATCTTGCAACTCACAAAGTTTTTAATGAACATTATCACGATCTTGCTTATCTGTGAATTATAAGTAGTAAAACGCCTACATACATTTCTCATCACTTCCCTGGTTAACGATTATCTTCATTAATAGCTTGCAAATAAAGGGTTATAAAGAATTAATTACCGTATGTGTTAATTGGTGGCCAATTATTCAGGCTTAGCGTAACTTGAGATAACAAGTTAATAAACCTAACGATGCCAATAGTGCGTAAAGCATTGGTATTCGATTTCTCTTTGGTAAACTGTTACGATTTGCGTAAGACGATATCTGCGGGCTCAGCGGCCTTATCTCTCGCAGTTCAAATGTCTATCGTGATAATAGAAATAACTTGTAACGTACTCACGGTTTCATTCACAGCTCGATAATGATTGCGCTGATTACATTGTGATAAAAAAATGTGCATGATGTTATTTTAGGGCTGTCTTCGATTGGGACAGTTTGGTTTTTTTCTGAAGGACTGGTCAAGGGAAAACCAAGTGTTTTCTACCAAGTCTAGTATGGCCGGACTCGAGTTGTGTTTAACATAAATAATATCATCAGGAAATGCTTGTATTATGTCTAAGGAATGTGTTTTTGAGGATTCATGTTTCGTTTAGGGCTAGTAAAATTTTCTTCGCCTAGAATTACGTTACGTCTTATGGAAGTTAGAGACTTATTTTTGTGTAAATCTCTGGTAAAATAAATCTATCAAAACCAGAACGACATTAGGTTCTAATAAGTTACCCTGGTACAAGAAATATGAATACACTGGTACAAGAATAAATGGTGTTGTTTTAAATGTTTGCAGAAGTACCGGGGGAGCAGAGTTGGAGACGCGGACGTTGCCGTGTTGTTGCTGGCCATGTTGCATCATACCAAGGCCGAAGATACGAAAGTAAGTTGCTTTTGAGATCACTAATGGACGGACAGAGAGGATATGTCGGTGATTGAACTCACACAATATTACAAATATGGCAAGATTGCAAATAGCCAAATACAGAGAGGTTACCTTGACGGAATTGACGACAAATTGTTTACTAAACGTTTTGTTATGACTTTTAACCAGTGGAATTTCATCTTCAAAAGGCAGTTTTTTATTCATATACTTATCAATAGGATTTTTTCTCTTTAGAGCTACGAATTATTATGATATTCCTATAGATTTTCACAAATAGTATTTAGTTTACTATAGTTCTGTACTCGTTATTTCTGTTCGACGCGTTAAAGTCGAGATAGGATTGCCTTTGCTGTCAGTGCATAAATTAATTATTATGCGCAATTGTCTCATCGGAATTTTATGATTGTTGCAATATCAAGTAACAAAGATAAAGTACACCTGCCCTATCAACTTATGAATGTAAAAAAGTCATCTAGAAGTAGATAATAGTCTTTCTTAATATGGTTTTGTGTAGGAGTCATTCTCTGTTACTGTTGTAAAGCTCAATTTTGATAATAACTTATGCCTTTTGGTAAGCAATCAAACCTAATGAGTAGTGAGTACTGAATTAAAAGTTGCGCTAGGTACCTACTTGCATACATAGTTCGTCTCAGTAACTGCTCATAACTGCTGGAGATAATATCGTAACTAACTTGTTTAATAAAACTGTCCATTTTAAGTGCGTATTTTAATGTACTCGTACAAAGTATCTGCAAGACTGCTAATGGATATCGAATTACTATAAAACATATAAGTTAAACTAGTATGATCGATTCTTAGAATGTTTAGTAATCGGATAAAGTAAGCATCCGTAGGGGACGTTCGGGACAAAAAGAAAAGGTATCAATCAAGCTTTTATGCAAATGAGATTGACAAAATGGTAGTGAATTGCTATCCGAACTGTATATGGTTTGATTATTCGTTGATTACATTTCCAATGACTGTTTGCCACTCCTTCTGTAATTTTCTTAGAAATTATAGTAATTTCATGATGGATGACTAACAAGGACTAAGGGTACTTCAATTTTCTTTCCGAAGGTGTGACCCGTTATTAATTGAAAAGTTATTAAGACCATTACAAGCATGGAACTCGTTATAGTAATGCATGTAATCAAACGTCGTAAACGAGTTATAAATACAATTATGTGTTAGTCATCAAATAAGTCAGTGGGAATAATACTTTGTATCGCAAACCGTATTAAATTTTCATATTAATCAACATGTTTATTAAACAAAGTACTTACTTACATACATTTGTTTTCTATTACAGGAAAAGCCTGGCGGGACTGCATTACTTAGTATTGCAGATGCCGATAATTCAAGCCATCATTTACGTACTCATACTCACGCTTTGGGTGGAAGACTTTGTGAGCATTTTTATTATGTGTATGCCAAATCATGGGATAATAAACCAATCCGCAAAATATATCTTTTAAATCGATACATGATGTCAAAACCATAAACTTTTATAACATTTAGGGAAAATCTGACACTTTTAAAACATTTTAGTCCTTTAGTCGGATTGAGCCACAACTGGCTCATTTAAGAACTGTTTAAGATGATGTACTTTTTATTAGACATGAACATTAAAATTGGCCACTGTTCTTTTACGAAACCTTTACCTTTTTAAGCGGGAAAACTTTCAATCATCAAGTAAAACATTAACTTTTATATTTTCAGAATTTATACAACCGAAACTTCATATATTTCCAACCGTTCGTCGCCGGGTCCATTCTGCCGGGTATGTGGGGTGTGGTCATGTGTGTTCGGATGGCTCTCACAGTGGGCCACAATCCTAAGCCGAGGTTCTTTGCCATACAACTGGTACTGATCATCGTGAAGGTGCAAGTCGGAATGGCGAAGGCTTTGGCTGAAGTCATCAATGCACCCTGCTTGGTGAAAATTCATCCTGTGGTCTTTGGAAGTAGTAAGTTGGGGCTTTCATTATGATTGATCGGTAGTGCTTACTGTTAACCAGTCTTACAGTTTACAGTTTATATGTAGTAATCGCTTTTTGTTTGTTATATTATTAAGCTATAGGGACTACAAATGTGGTGTAGGTACTGATAGGTAATTTTCTTTAAATCCACATTCAATGCATTTACTTGGAATAGTAGTGTATGTTTATTTCTGCTTTAGTAAACTATTACAAAAGCAGAAATAAAGATACACTATTTTTAAAGTCAAATTAACCAAAATAAGTTATAAATACATAAATGAAAAATGATTGCATTGTAATTGTGAAAATAATTAACGATAAAGACAAAAGACCTGTTAATAAACCTATTCATAAATTAAAAATACATTTCTTTTCGTAGATTAAAATGAATAAGAATACAGCGAACGTTAGAAATAATAACGTCAATGATAATGACGCAAGTACTATAAAAATTCGCAAACAATAACAATATTTTTCTTCCAAGGATATTTAACTAATAAAAATCTTTCGTGTTTTTTCAGTGGTCCAGAATTGCGTGATGATGGTTGAGATGTTATTAATATCATTGTGGGCCTGGCGTCTGTACAGAAATCCTCCAGGCAAAGACTTGAACAACGAACCAAAGGAAAAATCTAACTCAACTCTCGATGACAATATACGATCCATCGAAGTAAGGAGTATTAAAGAAGGCATCGATAATAAAACATTCAATAACAACGTCGAAGTTGATGATTGAGTTCTTAATGCGTTTATGTGTGGTCTAGTTACGTAAGGTGTTAAAATAGACGTTTTATCAATGGTTATTGTTAACGAAACGATAGATAGATATTAAACTATCGTCAGAAATGGGTAGGCCTGTTGCTACCTCTGTTATTTTGTAACAATTAAAACAATATTTTGAAGGAGCCAATGCCTTGACGATGGGTTATTAATTTCTAAATAATTGATATTGAATTTGCCACTCCCTCCCAGTAATGTTAGTGAAATAAGTATCTTAATCAAATAAATTATGTGTCCATGACTTTACGTAGCGTATTGTAATTGTATTGTGATAAGTGTTGCACGTTGTGGAAGATATGTACCTGAACTGGTATTCTATTATTTTAATATTTTTGTGATAAAAATACACTTAGATTAGTCGAAAATAAACGTTTAATCGAAATTGTTTCTTTTTTTTCCATTACAAACAAATTGTTAATACAACATTTAATTTGAACAACATTGCCGAATTACAAAACATGTGCAGAGATTAGTAAAATTTTAAGAATAAACAATTTAAAGTATTATTCGTCCGGCGACTCGTTACCGTTATTTTTATCTTCATTCTCTTCAGATGGAGTGCCAGCTCTAGAATTTTCTGATCCATAAATGTTATGTAATTCCTCTAATTTGTAATGTATTTTGACGCCTTTCGATGTTGTCTTGTTTACTTTGTTCACTAGTGACTTTGTTTGTTCTTCCAACCTTTTTAACCTTATGTCACGAGCAGCAAATCTAGCCTCGTGGTCCATTTCATTAGATGTCGAAGGACCGTCATCTTTATCTGAATTGGTCGGTTCTTCCTTCGGATGATCTTCTACAGTTTCTGCTTTACTCGTATTAGGGCCATGTCTGTCACCATGAAGGCTCTCAAGCTTCTCAATCATTTTGTCACCCGAATTGATTGTGCTAGAAATATTTTTTACTACTTCAGAACAATTTTCTTCCAATTTTTGCAGTCTTTCGTCTTTTTTTGCAAGTCTTTCATTTTGCTTTCTTATGTCTTCTAATATGGCTTTGAAATCTGGTAACGATTCCTGCGGTGATTTTTGCTGGCTTTCCGTAGAATTCACACTGTCCACTTCAGCATTTTGTTTGATCGATTCTTTATCTAAGTCAGTTTGCTTTGCATCTGTGACATCTGTGTTTTCTTGAAGTTCGGAGACAATTTCTGGCGTGGAATCAATATTCGATGCTTCGCTGGAATTTACCTTATCTGTTAAAACTATATTATTGGTTTCAACTTCGTGACAGGAGCTGTTACTGCTGCCAGGCCGATTGATAAGAAGATCCAATGTACTACTAAGTTGCTCACCGATTTCTGCCGTAGTTTGTGTTTTCTTTAATAAAGCAGCGCTAGTGCTTTCTAACTTTTTCAATCTTTTGTCTTTAATAGCCAGCCTTTCATTTTGAAGTTTAACGTTTCTTAATATCTCCTGTGGATCAATTAATGGTACACTTGTGGACGGTAGTTGAGTTACAGAATCGACGGGGGAAACTTTTACTTGTGCAATAACAGTAGCCACTGTCGTGTCTTCATTCGAAGGATCTTCTGTACAAACATCCTCAGTGCAAGAGTCATCGTGAGTAATGTCTGCTACTTCATCTTCAGTCTCCTCACATATCTTATCGTTCTTCGAAAACGCTTCACTTTTGCTAGGCTCTGACATTACATCGTGGTTTTCTTCACTACCTTGGGTATCTAAAGGTAGATCAGCCACATCCAACATGTCACTAGCTGGGTCTTCCCTTTCTGCTGCCAAATTAAAATCAGCACTAGAATCTACAATAGTTTCAAAAGGTTTCTTTACCTTCTTTTTGGATCTTTTTAGCGGTTCCGCAACATATTCACTTTCATCATTCGACTCGGATGATTCATCTGATGGTCTCTCATCACTGTAACCACTTTCTCCAGAATTATTGAAGGATGGAGATCCCGCTTTTGTCTTCCTACTAGAGAATTCAGCTCGAAGTTTCCGCCAGTCTCTTTCTGATTGTGTGTTCTTTTCTCTTGCTTGTTCCCATTTTTCCCGACAATATTCAAGCTCCTCTTTAAGCTCGTTCAATAATTTCCTTTTTTGTTGTAATTCATATTTGAGTATCTTCTCATGGGTATGCAACTGATGATGATGCCTTCGCAACCGACCGACGACATGCCAGGTTTTACTTAATTCACTAGTTACAAGACAAAGTCTGCGTTCTTGTTCGCCTAACCTCGTTTCTAGATGAGTGTTAAGTTGCTTCATGCGATTGACCTCCTTGATTAGACCCAATTTTTCTATAATAAGATCCTGTAATAACAAATAGTTTGGCATAAGTGTAAGAATTACGAAAAGAAAGTAGGTAATTAGCGAAAGCAACGTCCAGTTTAATCGTTATTTTGTATTTGTTTTCGCAGAACATCAAGGTTGGCTCTCTACCAAAATTCATGAAACTGCGCATTTTTTGCTGCAAAATATTGATCATGAACCTGTTTATTTTTATATTGTGTCAGTTGACCATGACGCATAATTTTGACGCCGAATTAACAATTGTAGTAGCAATGAGTTCATCACTTACCTTTAATCTGATATATGTCTGACTAACGCTTGGCACTAGCACGGGTCCTGACGCTGTCTCAACAGATTTATAGCACGTTGTAACCTTTTCCGAGGATTCAACGTCAGATGCATTTTGATGACTCAATAGTTCTATGAGAACTTTCCAAACTTTTGGAAGGTTCTCTACGATATCTTCCGCAGAAGCAGATGATTTCTGGGTTTCTGAAATTATTTCATAATACTTCATGTATTATACAATATATAAAACTAGTAGGTAACGTAGTTATTATTATTATTACAATAGGCATTTACCTGTATCTTGTGTTGGTACTTCTTGATTTGATGGCTCATTGTCGACATTAGGGTTTTCCTCAATGTCCTGTTTCTGGCTTTCATCGACTTGACTTACCAACTCCAGAAGAAGCTTAGGCAATGCTGATGAAACTTCAGATCCATTCTCTCTTTCCGCCATTTGTGTGAGAATGCCATGATTTTCTTCAAGCCTGTGAACCAATGTGTCCAAATCTTGTTTGGTTTTGTAACCAAGTAGTACTTCTGAGAAAAGCTGTAAACATAAATAAAAATTATGAATGTAAAGGTATAAATAAACACTACAGAAAAGGAAAGGATTTTTGGTATACGTACTTTGTTTACTACAGCCATTTCTGCTTTTAATACATTCGTTTCCTTTTGGCATGTGGATATTTGGGAATTTTTATTTTCAATTGTCTCAATTAACGAGTCAATTTTTGTTTCTAGTTCTTCTACTTTGTCAGTGAGATCTTTGCATCTGGAAAAGGAAAAGATACCTCCGTGTTTAATACATGAATGGTTTAAACAACGAGATAATGCGGTTTAAATCAGTGGTTTTGTACTTACTTTTTGACTTCAGCCTGATATAAAACTTTGTGTTCATCCAGTTCTCGGACCAAGCCCTGTCTAGTGACTTCAGCAAGCCGGGCTCGTTCTTCATAGAGGCCGCGCAATGTACGGATGTTCTGCAGCTGTCGCTCATACTCTTGTCTTAAGTCGGCAGACAGTAGATTAGTTTCTCTATCAGCGAGATTTCGCTCTATTTCATTTAATTTGTTCTTTAACTGGAAATAACAGGGACAATTTGAATCAAGGGCTTCTTAATACGTCATACTATAGTTGTGTAATGTTAGTAATGCACTGAGTGTAACAATTAATATAGGGGCGTGACAATCACATCAGTAATAAATATAATTAATAGCTAAACATGATGTTTATCTAGGAAGGTTCTACTGCAGCTGCTGTTGTTATAAAGTTGGCATTATCTCAATGAGTTCGACGCCAAGTACTGACAGTGGTGCGTTCACGTGACGTACAGCACGGTCCCTGACCGGCTAAAGCCACGCCGACTCCAGGTCGTTGGCTCGCTGACATGACATTGGAAATATTCGATTGTTTATCAATACAATTTCCCGAACTTCCGCCACAATACTTGATTTTGAAGACATGAGTCGATGAAAACGTGTCGATCTATTTATTTCAATTACAATTTCACACAATGGTGTAATAACGATTCACGTACCTTTTTTAACTTTAGTTCTGTCATTTTATAATTTATTAAGTAGCTGAGAAGTTATGACCATTAAATACTTAAGATATGGTTATCGAACCAGGATAGCAAATGAACAACAATTAGGTATGCGAAACATTAATCGTTTAAACTTCCTTTCCAAATATAACATCAATCGACACTAACCTCGTTTAGCTGTTGCTCTCGTAGTCCAATCATAGTCTTGCTGACTGTGACCACTTCTTTTAAAGCACGAATCTGTTTCATTGATTCAGTGTTTTCAGCATTTAAATCTGCAATGTCTGAGTAAGCACTCTGTAAAGCACTATTGGTTTCTGCTAGGTCTTTTCTTAGTTGTGTATTATTTGCTTTTATAATAATGAACTCTTCTCTCATTTGGACTAAAGTTTCTGTTATTTCAGACTTTCCATTTCCAGCTATTAGATGTTCTGGGATTGCTATACTATTCTTAGTTAATAACTCACATAGTAATTGATTGCTCTCAGATAAAACCAGTTTTGCGGCTTTTTCTTTTTGCAACGATCTCTCTAATTCTTCTTTTTCTGCTCTGTGCCGAGCTAATATTTCTCTTCTCTGTTCACGTTTTAGACTGAGCTCCTTCCTAAATTCATTCATTTCTTCCTCTTTAGCCTTAGCTCTAGCTTTATCTTCGTTAGCATCATCAACATCAACATTGGCAATATTTTCTTCTTTCTCGCCATCACTGAAAACGTTTGTGTTGTTCATTGTTTCACTTTCACTTGTGACGTATTCTGCGTTGCCTTCCCTTGTTGGGGCACTACTGAGTAAATTTCCCATTTTGGAATACTTTTATAAACAAGTCGTACCTTCATACGCGCAAATACAGATAAAGTATATATCTTTAAAATTGGTAACGACCGGTACGATTTTAATCAGACAAAGGACTGTCGACTCGTTGGACTCACACGTATGTTCGACGAAGCAAGCGTCTCCCGAAATAGATCCCTCGTCAGCTCCAGACGTTCGCCGCACACACGTATAGTACACATCTCTTGTGTAAGTATTCGCGGAGATTTTTTTAACGAATCTCTGTCAATATTTATTTTTAACAGGGTATTTCCAGATTACTACCTACTATCCTATACACCTGAAATTATATCATTCGTTGAGGAAAGTTGACCTTGCTTGAAAATAACATGTGGAAATGCTATTACGAAATTTATTTAACTAGGTAATTCCAAAGCGGAAGAAGGAAATATATTTTAATGCATAGTAAAAATAGTCTGAGAGTAGGTTTGAGTAACAGCAGAAGCCCCAGACGGGCTTCCAATCAAATGCGGTTTCTTACCATCATTTACTAACTATATTATACCCTTACAATACCAAATATTATACAAATATATTATGAACTGGATAATTGAAGTCTGATAAAAGAATACTTAATACAACTTATTGCGCTTCGTGTAGGTATTTGCCTTTAAATTGAGTAGGTACCTACTTACTCGTACATAATTAATGAGTAGTAGTAATTATAAAAATTATAAATAAGCAAAATTATCAGATTATAAAATATGGTTGAGTAGTGTATTCTATATCATATTCCTGAGAAGATAGTACCTAGCTACTATTATATTTAAATCATACACCAATAAATTAAGGAAGTAAAAAGGGGTTGAAGTTTAAAGTTCGCGGCAACCTATAGTTTATACTTACTTACTTATAGGCACCAAAGTTAACCCATTCTGTACTTAAACATACTTATTAGACAGATGCTAGTAATATAAACTGTGGTAGGATCTGTCATTACTAAAACTTCGAAATATGCTACTTGGTCTATACTTACTGAAAGGGACAAAGCTATCCACTTATACGGGAATTGTCGAGCAAAAAGCCGAGTTATCAAAGTACTGTGTCGGTTTCCACAGATAAAATAATATTAGCAATTGTCAAACGTCAGTTGGTTATCAGCCACATAGGTAATCGAAATTCACATCATAGTACGAATTTTCTTTTGGGAAAATCCGATTTTGTAACATATATAAGTGTGTAATACATTTCCAGTTTTCTGTTGATATTAGCTTCATTCTATGAGTCATTAAACATTGGCAGCAGGCAATAGCGTATAAAATAAGTAAATATTTCACGTTGTGTGTCAAGATTGATTTTATTTTATTTTGTTTTAACAGTGGCTTATTGGTACTAATAGCTAATAAAATCACTTTGTGTGTGGCGTCGTTCAGTTTATTCGACATATTGGACATACAATAATCTGAAATGTGAAGTAGAATTAACGCTTGTTGAGCGATGGATGAGAGTACTAAGAATTCCCCTTGTAAGGTAAAATTTACCAATGTTTTGCTGTTTAATCCTCTTCTGACTGTAGAAAGATTTAAGCTGAGTTTTCTTGTTGTTAATAATTAAGTATTAATTCATTTTGCTTTCATTAGTTATGCCATTAGTGCATACAGTTGTTTTAGATTGTGATAATGGCTATACATTTGTGTCCTTCAATAGATAATTGTTTTTATTATCATTGTGTGTTTACTATGGTTTATACTTAAGCCATCAAGGGGTTATACTTTTTAAAACTGTTTCTGATAATAAATCTGTGAATTTATGTTTTTCTATTTGTACTGGTGGTTTTTATGACCAGTATTTATTGCAGAAGTGGGCAATAAACTTGCCTACTTTAAGTATCATTGATGAGATGGTGATTTTTTTTATTACTCCAAGTATTAAAGATAGAATGCACATTGCTTCTCTTTATTAATTTGCATTTTCTACACAATGAAATATTTCACACAAATCAATAATTAGTTTTGACTTGTAGTTTCAATTTTATTAAATGTTAAAAGTGTGTATGTTTAGAGGAACATAAAAGTGCTTAACAATAATTCATTTTAGGTAAATAATGACATTACATGTGAATACATATTTTATTTACATTTTTTATTTGTAATTTATGAAACATACATAAGTTTTATATGTTAACATTCAATAGAGTAGCACTATTGTTATTTGACAACAGAAGTATTTGTGCATAAATGTTGTCATGTTGAGGAAAATAGCACTTTAGTACCTGAACTTTGTACCTATATGTGTCTGAAGCAGGTAAACAGACAAGAACCAGACACAATTAACAAAATGATTGATTTTCCTCTGAGAAACTGCTACCAGAATTTTCGCTAAGTAATGATTATTTAATAGGTACTTTAAAACATTTACACATTCCAATAATTTGATGATAAGAAACTTTCTATGTACCTAATGTATTTGACTTTAAAATTGAAAATAGTGTTTGTAAATAATTCAAAGATATTTATTAAATATTTCTTATTGGATGCTTATCAAATTAAAATTGATTGTGAAGAGACTATATTTTGTGAGCAATAATTATACACATAGATTGGTACACATTATTAATTTTAACAGAATACTTTTTAATTTATCAATAAAAATAACATTAGCAAAGTAATTGCATCTTACTACAGTTGAATGCACATTAGCACAATAGGTTTCATAATCACATTTTATGTTCCTCTAAATAAAACTTGTATCTTGAAATTGAGATGTCCACACTCGCTTGTTATTTTTGATGTTGCACAAACTTGCTAGGAGTGTGATGGTGCAGAGGAGCTGCAACTGCATGCTGAGGTGGAACACCTGAGGCAGCACCTCGCTGAGAGAGACTCGCACATTGTAGCTCTAGAGGGAGAGTTCATTAAGTGCACTGCTAGGGCCAACGATCTTGAAGAACAACTCAACACTTGGAGGGAGAAATATGAAAGGTTAGTATATTGATATTGTTGTAATATCAATGAAGATTTTACAACTACAACTCGGAGAAGATCAGTATTAAAAATATTTATTTTTTAGCTAGACATGATGTAGCATTTTTCAGTACAGCTGTATCCCAACATTAGAATCTTAACAGTAGTTACTGCTAAAACGATTGTATAAAAATATTCAACCAATAAACAAAATACTTTTTGTATTTTGTTTCTACTGAAATGTTTCACATTCATTGAACTGTTACTTTGATTTCAACTTTCAAATTTCAACATCTAGGTTATGGACTATTGATTACACTACATGGTGCTGCTAATTGCTATAGTGCTTGTTCACGTTGGAACTCGCAGGCGCGGTGGCGGTCGCGAGCGCGGGGACGTGGCGATTTGTGTTCACGTTGGCCGCCAGGCGGGCGTTTGGCTCAAACTGGCTCAAACTGGTTGATCTTACTTGACATCGCGAGTGGATCGCGCCCGCCACCGCTAGTTCGACGTGAACACACACGAACATCTTCACTTGTTTGATATTGGCGCGAGCGCGCCACGCGGGCCGCGCGCGACGCCGCTAGCTCGCCCGCGACTTAGACCGCGCGAACGGTTTGTACGTGAACACTTCGGTACATCGCCATACGTTTGATATTTCGCGACCGCGCCCGCCACCGCGCCCGCGAGTCAACGTGAATGAGCACTTACACTACTCATTCATCAATTAAAGCTTGCAAAATCCATTTCAAATCACAGATTAAGATAATAATACATAAATGTATGTTATCAGTAGGTATTTCCATATTTTAATTTTTTTACAGATTATATGATTCGCACAAAAGAGTACAAAAATTGAACCAAGTGCTTGAAGATAAACTTTTGCAGATGGTTGACAAAATGAAGGGTGAAAAGAGCCAACTAACCAAGGATATTGCCACTTTATCAGTCAGATTAGCTGAATCTAAGCATAACTACAGTATGCTGCAGAAGGAAAATGTATGTTCTTTATCGTGTAATTGAGGTAAAGAGATAAACGGCCAGAGTTGTAATAATGCTTTTTTATTTCCAGGAAAGATACAAAAATGATATGAATCTCGCAATACAACTGCTACAATGCAAACCTGATAATTTTGTGTCTCAAAAGCTGGATAACGTAAGTGAAATGGTCTTAGTCTTAACTGACTGAGTGTGTAGTAACAGTAGTTTTTCAATAGGTTTGTTTTGTTCACAGCTTCCTGTTGACACTCAAGCCCGCGTTTCCCAGTATGTCATGTCCAAGACATCCAAGCCGTCTAGCTCGTCGGCTCAGTCAAAGAACGGAAATGAAATGGACACTTTTGATGCTAGTGAATACGAGTTCAATATCTCTGCTTCACTTATGTCCAAGATCTTAGAGGACAGTATTCAAGACACCGTCACCAAACACTGTGACACGTGCACCTGCAATAAATCACAAAACAAACCATTTTGCTACAATGAGAGCTACTACACGGTAGCCACCCAAACAATGTTGGGCGGAGAAATGAAAAACTCTCTGTGTCTCAATTGTAACGCCGATATCAAGTCTATTCATTCAAATCTCAGTATTAGAAGTAGCTCACCGCACGCTATTAAAATCGTTAACGATAAATCTGTTAGTCTCGGAGTGGTCAGCCCTTTGTACATATTACCACAAAACCCGGAACCTGTCATAGAAATTCAACCGCCGATCGTCGAAAAGCCGAAAAATAACGGCGTTGTGGTTGATAAAGTAAAAGTAAGCGAAAAAAATATATTAGAAACGATGGTACAAATAGATACTGCGTCTAAACTTGAAGACATGAAGCAATTCAGGAAGACTAATAGTATGAACATGGAACCTGCTGTTCATCACAAACTATGTGATCGTACCAAAAGCTCAATCTCTAGTAAGAAAAGTAGCATACACAGCGCTGGGAATGAAGATCTGTTACTTGCCAAAGATAACTTGAACAATAAAGATGTTCAACCTAAAATTGAAAAGATGGCTGATAATATAAGTTTAAGAAAAAACTCTCATAGCTCAATGGGTGCAGTCAGCAGGACGTCGTCGATTGCCAAGTCAACGGTAAGCACGCACAAATCTAATACCCAGGTCGGGCCGGGGCCTAGGTTCTGTCACTTGCGCATGCAGGCCGGCTCCAAAAATATTCTCCTCGATAACGCGGAGCCTGATGTGCCGCCTGTTCTGTATAGGCGACAAAGCAAATGCAATGAAAATTCTATTTTCAAAGATCTCAATGATGACGTTGACAATTTTATTGATCTAGATAAGACAGACGATGACACCATTAAAGAAGATATTAAAAATGATAATATAGTTGTAGAGACCACACTGATTGACGTCCACGTTGATAATAATATAAAAGACACTAGTGTAGCCGCCAAACCCACATCTATCAACCCAGTCTTATTGAATGTTTCGTCTTCCCCCTTGCAACCGTTAAAGACTCATACTTTTTCCAACAGCTCAGAGAATAATAACAATAAATCTCAAAGTATCGAAAGTCAACAGAACACATCTGAAATTGATAACTTGTTGAACGATTTCAATGCGGAAGTCAATAATGCGCAAAATAATAACATTCCGAATAACGATGAGTCAAAAAAGGTAGACGTTATTACCCCCACCGACAATCACGATGTAAAAATATTTAACTTCGATCGATACGAACAAAATAAGTTGACCAATCAATATAATAAGCCTCTAAGAAAAATCGACATGTCACAACTTCACTCCCTTGAAAACACAAGGATTTCAAAAGATTTACCACCGCAAGGTGAAATGCCAAAGATGGAGAAAAAACCAGATATAACGAAGACTCCACTGCCACCCATAGTTAACGTGTACCCAAACCTTACACAAACTCATCTGAAAGTTAATGAAACTACAAAAGTTTTCACAAACGAACAGAGCACAAGTTCACTATCGAGCGACGATAGTGCCGCGTTATTGCAAAAACAACAGCTGCTCAGAGTTGCGGAGTGGGTCGAGAAAAATCTGGAACAACAGAATAGTTTTAACGATCCATTGGACGAGGATGTCAGTTTTGCTAACAGAGCGTTGAGACGAGACAGTAAGCTTTCCAGGCTGACGGAAACTCTGAACGAACTTGCGCTCAATATGCCTCATCCAGTTAGTAAATATTCAAAGTCCTACGCCAGGGACGGCCATATCTTAGCGCAAAACAACATTCCTGTGCAAAATCAAGATAAAACAGTGAAACCAAACATTCCTGTGCCCAAACTGGCAGGACATATTGCCAAGGAGACAATATTTCCCGTGGAATGCGGTGATGCGACTGTCACAGAAATAAGTGACAACTCGAAGAATAGGGCAACTGCTGAGGACTTCGCCGCCGTCACAGAGGGTTTAAGAGCTAAAGGCAATAAAGAAATTACACCGGAAGACTTGGCTCGCATGGAGTACAACGTGAAGAAGTTCTTGTTGAGCGGTCCCCAGTGGGTGAACCCCGGCTCGGTGGGGCGGAGTCGGCGCACAAGCAGTAAAACTGAGACTGATGTATAATTCCACAGTAGGTAGCTACGATAGTTGAAACAAGTTGCATTCCATTTTAATGCATAGGTCGAATACATGTATGGCAGTCTTGCTCTGTTTATTTATTTTGCAGCTTTTGTCGCAAGTGTATTGGTTTTTAATTGTATGAAATAGATGAATAATTGGATTTTAATACTTTAAAATAATAGTTTCGCAACATGTTCCTAATTGTAGATATTTCACTTTCCTTCGATGTATTATGTATACCGAGGATGTTTACTGCTCATATTAATCTATTATTCAAACTAGTCTTTCGTACGTGTGTTTTGATTATTGCGCTTAAAATAATAATTTAAACTTAAGATTTATATTGTATAAAGATTCGTGTTCTAGTAAGGCATTTATTTTATTACACTTATGGAGCGAGCGTGGAGGGTAGTGGAGATATGCAATATGATGAGATGAATGTTGAGAGCAGAGATGATGTATGAAATGATGAAGTCGAGCACAAACTTTTGGTTTCAGAGCTTCGTAATTTCGAATTTGTTTCGTGTAAGGTAGTCCAGAGTCTTCAGTGTTAGTCGTTTGAAGATCGATACTGATTACAAACAAGGCTGTCGTTTGCTAGAATAGCTTAGTATAGGGATAAAAGCATCGCCAATATTAAAGTAATAAGACGACAAGTAATAAGAGCTATTTGTAATGTTTCGGCATCACTTTAGCAAGCGCAGACTCCGCGGTCATCGACAATCTCGCACCGTGACTGTATGTTTGTACCGTGTGTCCGTATAGGTAGTGTTTAGTTTTGTACTATCATCTCTGAATTTTAGTATCACAATATTAGTACGCTTTCGAATAAATGTGATAAATGCAAATTATATGATAGTGGTTAAATTCGCCTAACGTACAAAATATTCTAGCAGTGGAGTTACTTAAAAGTATACCTAACTAATATTGGCGCAGAAATTATTTTCTTATGACTCATCGTTGTTACCAGAAAATATTATTACTAAGAGTACTCGTCGTCTGACCTTTTTTATTATTATATTAGACCAAATTATACTTATTTCTTTTCTATGTGCATTTATAAAGGAAAATATGTGATCTTTTATAGACTCACTCGTTTTCCTTTACGGCAATATGGTTGTTTTGTTATTTTATGTTTAGTAAAGTATTTTTTATAATTGTTTACGACTATTGTTTTGAACGTGACAAGTGTTTTGTGATAAATTCATTAATTTGTTATTATGTGTGTGTAGATTTTCGTCTGTAAAAAATAAGTATATTTTATGACTTAAAACTTACTTGCCTGTTTGAATTCTTTATCGTTCACCTTTAATTGATATTTAAACCAATAGTAATTATAATATACATAATGAGAGAGGATAGAATTATCAGAATTTTAGTATGAAATATTGGTAATAATGTCCTTATGAATATAAACATTTACCCTGATACTACTTACATACATACACAATGTAATATCTTGCCTCCGCTTACACATGTACAAGTTTTTATATGATAAATACATAATATATGTTATATCAAAATGGGTGTCTTTTACGCATATATCAATGGAAATTATATTTTTAATATTAGTTATGAGTGATCTGTATACAGTAGTTAGGAGATGAAATGTTAGCAAGTAGAACATACCTGCCACGAGGATGGATATAATGTTTTAGCGTATTGAGCACAAGTTAGTGTCGTTATGTGTTAGTGATTGTGTCCACCGATTCCTCTCAGCGAACACATTCCTTACGTGTACCCTGATGTCTCGTATTTATTGCCATGTATTTATTTACATCGTTTTTGATAATGTATTTTAGATACTCAGAAATGTGGATCTGTGATTTTTTGCGGTGGTTAAATGATCAGGAGTGTTATATTTAAGCAGATTCCAAATTACGTTATGAACACTTTCGTTAGGTGCAATAGCAACACAAATTAGTATTCGATATATTTTTTGTAAATGGCAAACACGCCTATATATTTTTAAAAAGATTTATAGTCTCTGACACCTAAAGCTTTTTTTAAATAATACATTCAAGTCTGTAGGCACTCCATTGATCATGAAGCTTGTTGCTGCCCCTAGTGTTAAGTTAGATATAGTCATATGCTTTCGAATGAATATTCACAGAATGCTAGGGCTGCTCCCACTGACTAGCTTCAGCGGCGTAAATGTAATATGTGTTTATTTATTAAACAATATGGTGAACATTTTGTGAGTTTTATTTCAATGTTCTACTTCGTTCGTTCGGACCTATTCCTCTTGATTGAGTTTTAGAAGTTAACGTAATAGAATTTGTTATTCTGTTACTAAACTCAATGAAAAGCGCGGCTATAAGTTAATTACGTGGAAATCGAGGAGCAATGTTTTTCGTTGGCACTTGTGGTCACTATTGACGAATAAGGCTAGTGTACCTATTATTTATCAAAATATTTATCTTGATAATATTGAAGTCGGCAAGTAACAATTCTCTGAAAAATTTAAAATTCATATATTATATTGTTTTTTTTGTCCACGTAAACATGGGGTTGTGCGTGTTCACGGTAGCGTGAAATAGGTTATCGTTGCTAACAAGAAGGAAGGGCTTATCATGGATCACGACACGGCTGACCTTCGCATTTCCAAAATACTCCGGGCAAGTCCATTGTATTGTCGACCTTGTGCGGAGCTCAAGCCATTGTTCAGTAACGTCTTCAATTTTCGCTTTAACATAAAATTTCACCTTGGATGATTAACAGGCGTAATTGTGTATTTTTATCTCAGGATGTTTGTATTAGATGTTTATGTAAGCGACTTAGTTGTCTTGCGCGTATTTGAAACTGCAGATTATTTTTGTTTTGTTGAGACGGGTGGAAATAGACGTGACAAATGATTATAAGATACGATAGCTTAATATGTAACAAAACATGATGCAATTACCTACGTGACTTTACTATTATAATATATCCAGTTGTTTAAATAGTTTATAGATTTGCTCGACTTGTACTATAAGCCCGGTACGGTACTGTTACTCTTTTGGTTATATCTCCTATCCAACTAACTCCTAATTATGCTGCTAGAGCAATGTGTAGAAGAGTCGAAATAGGTCTTATCTACTAGTTTTGGAAAAAAACGAACAAAGGCAAGCATTAATAAATTAGGCATTAAATAAAATTAAACTAGGTATAGTATTAAATAATAATCAATTAAGTTCAGCTATTCATATGAATCAGTAATATCTACGCAAAGTCTCCAATCCAGGCACGGTAGGCAGTGCACTTGCTATGGCAGATAATGGCGAATCGGCGATCATACATCAGCGAGTGAACGACCGTGCGATTCGCGCCACGCGCCGGGCGGTAAGCCCTAATGTCTTGGAAAGCATGCTCTAACAATGGCCACCTTCTACACCTGCTTTATGTTTCGCTTCCTGATCACTTGATTGATTGTATTGAATACAATGCATTTATAAATTACATACAGGTGAGTAAATTAGATATTTGTATGATACAGAACTCTACATGTATAAAAGTAATTAGGTAGGTAGATACGTATAACAGTGTTTGCCAGCGTCAATAAAGAGATTTTACGAGTGTAACTGCTGTAACATATTTGAAATAGGTTACGAGCCACGCCCGCCGATTCGCATTCATAAAAAGACAAAATTTCACGGTAACAAAGCAGGTGTAGTTAGAGCCATAACCGCGACTCATAAAATGACATAATTTTTATACCGTAGTGTTATACACAATATGTTACACGTGCCGTAATTTAACATAATTATGTGGTTTTCACATAGTTTGCAGATTATTCAAGCTTTTCATTCAGAAGCTTTTCATGTCCAAATCGTTTTTCTTTATCCACAAACTTATTCTTATCCACAAAAGAAGCATATTAAATTGAGTAGGTACATAGGTATTGGGTAGATACCTACGTGGTTATTTACTTTCGATAGATAGATAGATTATTTTTCTAAAATCTTTTTTCATTTCGGGTTTTGAATTCCATATTAAAGCAGCTAACCAAACAATATTTTCACGGAAATCGTTTGTTTCCCTGTCAGAGTTCACACTGAAAGCAATTTGTTTTAAACAAAAGTTCGGAACAAATGTCGGCGCAAGGCGGATAATTCACGTTTTTGTTTGGAAGCACTTGAGCGTCCACAGCAGAACAGTTTCACAATCAATAAGTCAAAAATTTCACGGATACACGATACTATTTTAATTGAAGCGTAGAAACTGGTCACTGTTGACTAGCAGAAATCTTTTAGGGAAAAATGTAAGCAGTCGACAGTAGGCACAAGACTTTTGTTTGAAAACTCACAAATAAATTATTAGGCAGACGTCCCCATGAATGATGTCCTCGAGTAGGTAGTCATTAGTAGTCAATCAAATCCAATCAGGTAATATTTCATAAGCCTGTCTGTAAGATTCTAGAATTCAGAATCATAAATCTTTCGTCTAATGAACCTGTCTTTGTATCTTAAAGGCGTCAAGATCAAAGACACCATGACTGTATATTTAGATGTATTCAGTGGCTACCATCCGACCACACACTCGCGAAATTCAAAAGACTTAAACGATTCATTAGTCACGGCTACGTATTACACATTGTTGCGTGAATTTTCGCATGTGATCAATTTGTGAAGCTCGTTATGTTTCATACAGTTATAACGTTATGTCAGCTGCAAAATATCCTATGAATTGCGCACGTGAATGCATTAATGTAGCCGCGTAAGGACTTTTCGGCCTTCTCACGGTCGCGTATTCCGTTTGTTGTGACAATAAGGGAAATGTATAGAATTTCCGTTAACCGTTATGCCACATGTAACTGTCTACCGTGGTAATATGAATTAGTCGAGTTCACACTGTCGAAAACACGCACAGAGCGCAAATGATAATCGGCTCGTAGCTGAGAAGTGTCCCCTGTCTGATACGACACGACAATGTAGGTGTGTTGCTAAGCTTTTGGCGATACCTAAATTGTCTACGTAAAGTTGACCGTCCCAAGATTTTGAAAGCGAGCACACTGAGCACAGTAGAACATACGATAACATACCTGTCTGTATGTGCTTATTTAGAGTAGAAAATCTCTAATACATAACATCGAAATCTAGCCACAGCAGTTTTCCGTCATGTTTATTGAAAAGGCAAAGCATTAGAAAATTAAGTATATGTACATATTTCTAGGGTTATTGCGCGGTGCAATCTTTTTTATAAACAACGCTTATAAAAGACTGGCCGTTATCGTTGTCTTTAGTGAAATAAGTGGTTGTGGTCGTGAGAGTATAATGAAAACGCACTCGTGACAAAGAAGCACGAAACATATAAGATCCGTAAGAGCCTGTATGTGCCACAATAGCGGAACGGTATGGCACAGCGCAGTAAATTAGGGCCATTTGACATAACGATTATCTCCGAAACAAATTAAACTATAATTTAAACACATTAGGAAGTTTGGAAAAGTATTGAGGTGACGAGTTCGCTAATAGATTGAGTGCAGTGTTTGTGGGAGCTTTACCGCACTCGTTGTCATGTGTAGCGGTACCTAAGTAGTTAAACTAAGGAAGATACCTACATAGATAGGATTTTATTTGCTAAGATATTACTCAACAGTTAGGAAATCATATACTTATGTGATTGTAGTTTATCATGTCCATTCCGTGACGGTTCTACGTTTCAAAACTCGGAGGAATGTGAAAAGTGTTGGGCAAAGGAGGTACTTACTTATTAAATGTGAAACAACAAGGAGCCGGATAATTTTACTACGATAAGTAATCAGATTTCAAGATACTACATTTTCGATGATTCTACTAAACCAATAACCAAAGTGGCATACATAACAAAGTAAGTAGAAAAGCGAAAACCAATCATCAAATCAGTAGAAAGGCTGGCGCTTACTTCGCTCGTGACAAAGCCATTATCAATCTAGAGCTATATAATTATTTTATAACACTTTTATTTGTCCCAATAAATGAAACAATTATGTCTGCACTGAGTGTGAAGTACGGTCGGTGTTGTTTCGCACGACGACCCGCCCGGGCCGGTACGTGCTCAGTCAGTGGCGGTCACCAGGCCAGCCCGCAGAATACCGCCACTACCGCGAATGCACCCCAGTTTCAGACGCAAATAGACTGTAATAATTTTTGCCAAATCTTTTTCTGTTTATGCAAAATACTCTCATTTTCTTATTTTTTCAATAAATGTAAAATAGATGGTTAGAAGACGATCTCTACTTTTGTAAAAAATAATAAGGGTTAAAGAATTTTAAAGGTATCAAGACTTTAGGTGGGTAAGTACCAAACAGTGGGTTTACATACTTGAAAAATACTACCTACTCTAAATAAAAAATCTTGCAAACACCCGTGAAGTTGACATAACTAAAAAATAAACATCATCATCCAATAGCATTCAATAAATAATAAATGTGTGACGTTTATCTGTCTGTCACAAGTCGTAGTGTTCGTGAATTTATGTTATTTTTGTGTTTTTGCCAAATTTCATGTCATGTAAACTAATCCATTTATACAAAATATTTATTTAATCCGATTTCAGCATTGCAACCGAATAACTATTATGAGTTTTAGACAAAACCTTTTATAATATTTTAAAACTATAGAAATACAAGAAGGCAGGACACCAGTGGGTATGGAAAGTTTTCTCATTTTTGTTCAGGAGTTCAAACATTGTTTCCTAATTTTTATACAATTGGGACAGATTTATTCAGTCCTACGCTAAAGAAACAGTATTTGATTTCAGCAATCCACGGAAGCCTTTTAATCGTCATCTATCGTCTACACATATCGAAGGTTTCGAACATTAGGTCGTAGATGACAGGTTGCAAGCATATGAATTCGGAGCCTGGAGTCATTAGTTCCAATGAGGCGACGATCCCGGAGGCGCTCACGTGGCGGCGAAAATGTGGCTGCATTCGGACCAGCGAGAAACTGAAAAAGATTCTACATTCTTTTCCATCACCGCCACCACCGACGCCAATGTCCACGGTAATGGTTCTTAAATTATTTTTCGATAATAGCTTTGTTCATTCTCAAAACATGTGAAGTTACGTTATACAGCAGGAGTCGGCTTCCTTTACTGACTATTTCGTAATGAATAAAGTGTAATAGTGCGAGTTTCATCCTCGATCACACGCGTAGAAGGCGAATGCTTAATGCGATATCAACGTCATTATTCGGATTTTACTATCAGTTCTCTAGTTTAAACACCTAGCCGACTAAAGCCATTTAACCTGGTGCGTATAGACATTGCAAAAATAAGTTAAATTTTAATATTTGATCACTTTTTTTTTCAGTGTTTTGCCAACACATGCATATCAAGTTATTGCGGGCACGCGGATCACATGACTACAGGGCGTACTTCTAGTGAAGTAGCAGAAGAAAAAAAGGTGAACATGCAGATTTTATTTATTGTAGTTTACTAACCCCCGGTTTTTGAGAACATTTAGCGGTAGTTTATCTATTCAATAGCGTTTTTTGTATGAGTTTTAACGCTATTGAATAGATAAACTGCCGCTGAATGTGCATCAGAAACGAGGGGTTAGATAATTTAGAAGTGACAGTTTGTCTAATTGCAGTCGATAATATCTTCATAAGTACGTGTGTTGGCGCTGGCGTCGGTCGTGATCGAGGTGGGCAGTGTTCGGTGTTCGTGCTGGGTCTATCGGCCATCGCTCGTGGCGCTTCGGGCCGCTGTCGTTACTCTGGAATGTCTTGTCTTGTCGCTTTACAATGCTGCGGACACGCGCCGCGCCGTCTTGCGCTTTGACTAACCCGCGAACATGAACTAAGGATCTTTATGCTAGACTCTTGTTGAACATTATTTTTTGTCGTTTTTACTAGCTTTAGAGGGAAAGCGCGTTGGTGGCACCTAGATTGTACTTCAAGTCATTTAGCAATCGTATGTTTAAAGGTTGCCACCTGCCACGCACTTAGGGAACAACCTTGGTACAGAAGGCTATACAAACATTGAAATCACGGACAAAAATTAACTTCATCATAAAGTAAACAATACATAAAATAACCCTCTGGAAAGATTACAATTGTGATAACGAGTGGCCAGAGCACTTTGTTATTGGCAGTCCACGCAGCCCTTTGATAGGCCTTTGGCATCGGATAGTTATGAATATCGTAAAATTAGTATTGTGTGTTATTGTAAATGTACGAGGCGATAGTCAGTGGCGGTACTGTGAAGCCTTCGGTAATGGATGCTCGTGAACTGTGATAGTATCGAAACTAGGATCGTGACGCGGCCGCGCCCACATCGCACCAACATTCCCACTAGAAATGGACATTTTTTAATGTTTACGTAAGAGTGAGTTTTATGGTCGTTTAATTTAGGAGTCAAGGACTGTTTTATAGTCCAGGCTTGTACCTGCGATGGCAACTTACTTGATGCAGTTGTTTCAAGGAGACTACATTCGTGTTAGCAGTATTGAACATTTGTTCATCTTTGTATTGAATAGTATTGGAAAATCGGGGGAGAGGCCTTTGCTCAGCAGTGGGACATAGAAACAGGCTAATAAAAAAAAGTATTGATTTAAAAATATGTAACTAAATGAAAATGATAAACTTGAGTACATGTAGAGATTGATTTTAAGTCCTAAGTAAATCACATATAACGAATCTATTGAGAGAATAATTAAATATTATTTCAAAATCAAAAGAAATTCCATACCCGCAGCTGTAGAAAGCATTCACGAACGAAAGTCCATATTTCAAATATCTGCGATAATGTAATAAACCTTTGAAAACCTCGAGACGTTAATATATGAAAGGAATTTCAAGACACATTACATTTTGAAATAACTAACATTCGTTACTTAACTATTGTTATAAAAAACAATACGAGTCATATTGATAAGCATTTACCGGATGATAGTGCGGATGGAACGAAGGTTTCCTCACCTTAACACTTAGTTTGTATTTAATTAAAGATTATCTTTTCTTTCATTAAAATGTATGTTTGTTCTGGGACATAAATTGCAAGCAAGCATCCGGACTTAAAAAAATGATTTTAAAAACACTTTTATTGTATAATTTATGTAAGGATTACGTAGATATTATTGTAATTTATGTATTCATTATTATACTATGTAAATATTTTTTTAAAGCAGTTTTAATATGAACATTGAACACACTGCATTTAATTTTTTACATCCATTTTACGTAGAGTTTCTATGTTACCTTGCGACAGATAGGTATGTACATACTTCTGATCTTTGAAGTGTCAAAGGGCGTTGTTCCATTTTTTTCTTACATTAAACCATTTCATAATCATGGTAACTAAGTAATACTAATTATGCAGAACAATGACACACCACATTGTACGTAAGCTTGTCTTTATTGATGACAACAGAAGTGACCGGCGGCACGGCTAAAAGTAGCGCGGTAACATTCAAAGCTATTGTATTCTCTATGTAAGTGCCACTAAACACCATGATTTATCATCAAATGCCACCTTTTGTCAATTATGAAGAGAAATGCTACTAAAACGAAGTACTATCGGTAACTCTTTGAGGCCTTATAGAGGAATAGTCAACCGTTCGATTTCAAGTGTTCGTTCTCCAATTTCACATTCTTAATTCGTTTTCTGCTTTCCGCGTTGATGTGGCTATTTAAATGAGTTGTAGTGAAAGCCTAAAATTAATCGTTACGATTTCTATTCCTGTTACTGATATACTAGATTTAACAAATAATGTGCTTGTGTATGTAACCCAGTCATTTTTTTGTCACGTTTCTTGTAAAATTCGGTTCAAGAAATTGTTCATGGTAAGTAGGTACTATAGGTACGTTGTCATTCTCGTGTCTAATTTACTGATACACTTTTCAAAATCCGTCGTAGCTCAGCTTCTAAATTTCCAAGAGCTTAATGAGTCTATAACAATATTTATGTTGTCTTTAAAAGAACGTATGTAAAAACAATGCGTCTTAGAAATAATTTTAACAATTTAATTACACGATTCACACAAAATTGAAATGGAAGAGGGAAAAGGAAGTATGTAGTTATTAAAAGTGTTTTATTTACTAAACGAACCTTGTTTGATGAACCCAATTGAGGTTGCGCGGCGTAATGTTTGTTAATGTTTAATTAAAGCGGTCTGATAGTGATCTCTCTAGGTTAAGACCAAGTACAGTAAAGAGTACGAAGTATTTGCCGACCGCTAAATTGGATTGTACCGGTCATTCATTCACCTGATGAAGATCGAGGATTTCGTTGCACAAACTATCAAGTAGGAAGAACCAGATTATCGTAACAGGCATCCTAATACTGATACTTTGAAGGTAAAGTTACTATGACTTGATAAAAATGAAAGAAACTATCTCCAACTTGTAACACAAGTAACAAGTTACAGCTTCATATTGAAAAGCCTCTTTTTTGGACATACCAAATATTTAAGCAATATTGCGAATCCAGTTTAAAATCTTTGTTAACTGATCTTAATACCTACTAGTCAAAATGCTTATTTGCTTTCAATAATTGTAGCAGCTACCTATTCAATATCGAGTTAGATTTACAAGACAAAATTGTATACCAACTCGTAATCATTTTACTACATTGAAAAGGTAACCTTTGACATCAGAAGCTTGTCCCGAAAACCTTTCCATTCTCCTTATTTAATAATGTAGATTCTAAAGTTTTGTTCAATCTAGATATTTTAAAAAGACTAAAAAGGCATATCGGTGCTGTGGCTAATCGTTTGGTCTGATGTTTACAGCTAACAATGTTACAATGAGATTGTTTAGGGACGCTCATTGATGAATGTAGCGTTATATTTATCTTTGAACTTCGATTACAGTAAGTAGGTTTACGATGATTTTGTTATCTTTGTGATATTGTTGTGGTTGTCTCGATGTGGGACCTGTTGCAATTTGATCGATAAGATATAGTCTATTATATGATAGTAGGAATATCTCCTAGCATACGATTCAAACCAATTGCAGTTAGGTATAAATGTTGGATCGTCCTATACTTTTGTTGACGTGATAAAATCTTGAAATTTCTCCGAAGGCAAAGTTCTATGATAATAAGTATCCCCTGTCTTACGTAGGCACACACAATCAAATAAAAAAACTCTTATGCTGCTCCTACTTTTGGTTCATGAAAATACAGAATCATGTACTATGTATCTGTATTCTTTGTAATCTTCGTTAGATCGATAGTAGCCTATGTCTTTATGCGGGATTTAATCTTTTGCCATGTCATCGGTTCAGCAAATTTCCCGAGACTGAAACACAAACAAACAGTATGTGTATTATAGCTGCAGCAGTTGCGCAGTACATCGTGGCACGTGGTGGCGGAGCTGGTGCAGCTGGTGCAGCTGTCGGTGACGGCGACCGCGCTGGCGCTCTACTACCTCATCTACTGCTACATGCAGCTGGTCTACTACACGCTCAGGAGTGCGCTCTACTTCCACCATGCTGACTTGTGAGTCATACCTACTCATGTCATTTATTTATAAAAAAGGCAAATTTCGGTTTATTTTTGTTGTCAAACAAGTCTAAGAGGAGTCGTCCTAGGTATTGTAAGAGAATATTAACATAATAATGTATTACAATTATTATCACAGATATATTTATTCAGTCGTTATCCAGCCTTCATCTCTTGATTGACATTAATTATTTATTTTACCTTGTACGCTTAAAGCTTTTCCTATTGCGATATGATATTTTCATAATTTCTGTTACCGTAAAGGTTACGTGGGGAAGATATCAATTAGCAATTTACATATTTTTGTTTTTCCAGGCCTATGAAAATCACGATCGGAGTAGTCACAATGACGTCAGTAATTGTGGGGTTCAATCTAATTCTGCGCATGGAGAAGGTCATCGCAATAATTGTCTAAAATGTCTGCGTCCACCTGAATTGTACCACATGGAGACGCTCCCACCGTAGAAAGTAATGAACCACTGAAAAAAATATATTTTCTACTAATATATTTCTTCAAATAAGTAAAATAGATATCAATGGAGCCAAAATTCAAGCGAAGAATTTTGGCAAAACACTTGATAGCATTAAGCTTATTACTAAGCTTAGAATCAGCTATTTTTTTCTGCTATTAATTATTCCGAAATATGTGATGACTCCACTGAAAACCAACACTTCACTTTATGAATCAAAAAACTGTTTCGAAAATATTTATTTTCAGTGGTTTGTTTAACTCGCGTGGGAGCGTCTCTATGTAGTTTTTATTACGTTATCAAAATGTGCCATGACATGAAATAATAAGATTTCAGTTGTAGCAAAATTAATACTAGCATACCACATTAGTGTGCAATTGAAGTTTTGAAAGCCTATGTTATTATACTATTTTAAATGATAATAACAATAAAATGTGAAATAGTACAACCGCAGTTTCACTTATTAAACACTATAACGCAGAAATACTCACCTGATTTGTAGTACACGTGAATACATGGAAAATACTTTGGTAGAATAATTTAGTTTGATGTTTACGGTAACAAATTTTTACTACGTGCGAAGATCGAATTCGTACGACGCCGACGTGCAGAAATTCATGGTGTCCACCAGAACTAAGTCGCTTAAAGCACCGTAGTCCCGAAGATATGATGCAATTTTCCTAATAAATAGCTTAAAATTGCTTATTTACTTATAGTTATGTTGTAATGCGTGTTCAATTACATAAAATAATATTATTATTCAAAACATAAAGAGACTTTCAAATGCGAAAAAATAAATGGTTATCGCTGTGACATTCACAGCAATAATATGCTGCTGTATAACTAAAAAAAAAATTCATGGAACTGAAAGTGTGTTACTCTGACTAATTAAACTAAACAGCCTAAATACTCACACGTCTGCGAGACCAAACACATAAATGTAGCAGATTTTAAATACCTGTGTATTCTGTGGAAGTGTGCATAAAATACTTAATTTTATTATTATCCTCAAAATACACTGACACAGAAACGCCAAAAACGTTATTCCCGCATTATCATAAATGCAACTTAAAATGTAATAAGGAGCGAACTTTGGCCACTTGGCAGTGATTTCATTAGCAGGCTAATTGCTTGAAGTGTCATTAGTCGCGTCGGATTGAGCGTGACGAGCAAAGCGCACCTGGACATTGTTCTTTCAAATGGTTTTGGAAGTGATTAAGGCCCCCCTCGTCGGGCAAAGCATTACGCGGATGAAGAGGCACGGTGGAGGCTGAGCCGACGACCACGGACCACTTGATTGTTAGACGCCGCGGGAAACGCGCGCGTAAAACCACCACTTAGAAAATCCTCGCGAACTTACGCACGCTTTGTCAAGTCACGCGTTTTGTGATCCAAGTTAGTGGTAGTGTTGTCGAATGAACCAGTGTGTCTGTGCGCTTTGTGCAACATGAGGCTCAGTGTGAGGTGAGTACGGTATGCTAATGTGTAAAAAATGCGCTTTTGGCGCGTTTGTTTTAAATATTTACTAATACCGGCAAACCTGTGCGGAAAATTTAAAAATGGTAATGGCAATAAAAAATTCATCATAATAACATCAGATAATATAAACGAATAACGCAACGAAGAAGAAAATAATAAAAAAGTAATATTGTCTACTCGATAATTCTAATTCAAAAAGAATCTGGTGCACTTTCAGGAAGAAAATTAGAATTCACGATACCGCAAAAATGCACAACAAATTCGGACGCGTTCAAATTACTTTCAATGTGTAACGGCGACCCTACAATCAATTTCATTGGCAAAGAATGTACAGTTGGACAAATAAATCAATAGAAATAAGTAAATTCGCGACGCTACAACAAAATTATATTTGTACTAGTTCTGTGACCCCGCTACGCTTGAACGGAATAAAAGCCATAGCTTATTTGCATCGGAGCCTCCAAAAGCAACAATTTAGCAGCTGCTGCAGGTTTGAGGCCGATATTTTCGTCTATAGATTTGACAGTTTACCGCAAGATAATTTATTGTGCTATTGTTCTCATTTCTCATTGCTAGAGTGCATTTATTCAGGGCCTGTGTTACTTTTCAAATGTAACGAATCATTAGATGTTTCGCAGCGGTCGAGATACTGAACTTCTTGGTAGTTTAAACAACAGCAACACGGACCGTTTAGCATCCATTACGAGCTTATTTAGAATAGATATAAATGATTTCCAAGAAAGTTGAATTGAATTGAAAATAACTTTTTCCAATTTCATTAACACAAATATACCGGCGAGAGGTTTTTGTATGGTCCTAGAATATTAAAGGCTGCACATTTTAGCAATTATGATGAGCTTTTCAGTTAAGCTCGAAAGTTGGACTAGGAATAAGTTTTTATCAGGGAGAATTGTACTACGGTACTAGTTATTGTAAGATAGTTGACATAAATGTCTTTTCCATCGACACCTCATCCCAACCCCTCATCTCAGTTCGAGCAAATTTTATTCAAATCCCGAAGTGATGTGCTGTACATCTTAGATGCGTAACAGCAGTCAGGTTCGAAAGTCGCTGAACGAAGTCAATCTTTTAAAACCTTAAACTGTTCAGGCTTATCCTTTTTTGCAGACAGTAACTGCTTTTGTTTAAGTACTTATAAAACAAGGTATTGTAAATGGTCTGCCTATAACAGCTGACTGAACCTACGCCGTTAGAGCTGATGATCAGATGTTGAGTGACGTCACACAGCGTCAGGTCACAGTAGTGATGTGTTGTCTCGAGGTGTGAACCCCTTGCCTCGCCACCCGTGCACTAACGGTTCGTTCCGCACACCGCCCCCACTTATCTCTACAATGTGTTAAAACTCGGGACTACCCTAAGTGACATACGCTTCTAAGTAGCTCTTCAATCAACATTAGAACAGTTTCATTTTGTTGATGTACTGTTGTACTGTCAGTAAATAGTAATATAGCATCTCGATCAATTCAATGTTTTATGTTTTGTCACGTCTTGGCTAAAATCTAAAATAATGAGAAACTTCTTTGATCTTGTCATTTGAGTAGTATGAATGAAAATAAGTATAAAATATGGTTGGATGAACGAAACGTCCCTAAGAAATACTAACCATAATTAACTTTTGAGTCACTACTATGAATGTAAACTAGCTAAAATTATATATAGCAAAAAGTCGCTTCTTTAGCGCCTTTCTTTAATACGATTTCAGCAGTTTTAGTCTTGTCTCTTGAAGTCTTAGGCACATCGGCACATACAAACAACGGTCGCAAAGTACAACTATAATCATACAAGACTCCTGCCCGCGGAAAAGCTACGGACGTTGTTATAATATCTAATACTTAATATGTCTATTAATGTTAGTATTTTCTGTAGCATTACAATTATTTTTTCTATCAAAAATCAACCTACACTCTGTAAACATCTACCAACTAGCCAGAAGTAATGTCAATTATAATATTAAGGTAAAATAACTTATTTCTATCAAGTTACTTATTTTCGTAGAAGATTAATCATGACGTTTTCTTGTATTGATGGACGCGCATCAGACTTGAATGCCTCGCATACTTGTCAGAAAGAAGAGCATACGGGATGAACGTCCTTGAGCGTACATTATGACCTAGTTATATCGCATTAAGTGAGCATGCACGTAGAATGTTTGTGAGGAAGCGGTAATGAGGCCGTGCGATGCGAGATGTAGGAAACGGCGCGAGGCCGAGCGCTTCCGACCATTACCGAAGACCCCCGAATGCGCCTGGGAGATTTACTTCATATATTATGCAACAAAAAAATAATTTTATAAAGGAACTGTGTATGATATAATAAGCTTCCGTTTTAGTGCAATTTGACCGTCACCTTTGCAACTCGACCAGCGTGAAGAATGATTTATTAGTTTAGACTGTGTAGATTAAACAATCCAAATTGCTGAAATGATTGTAGCATAACAATGTTATGTGAAGTTTGAGCTAATAACGTGTAGCAAAAAACTGGTAATGTTAATGTTTAACCATTTCAAATTACGTCCCAGACTGAAAATGGCAAAAGATATTTGCAAAATATTTATTTCATTATGTACACAGTCATTGACTATTGCACTAGTCATACTTTATATGTACCGATATCGTATGGCAACTTAATCGAGCTCATTGTCCAAGTTCAAGGCTTGCGAAGTGCTACGCAAATGTCGTGTGAACAAAAGACATAAACGAGCACTACGAGCTTTGACGCTACGACGCGACTACGAAACTTGTTTACTCACTTTAGTTTAAGATATTTTGTTCAGAATATTTGTTATACGTGTAATTGTTTTATACCGTCTTTAAGAAAACGAAGAAATAAGTTACACTGTGTATTTTAATATCTCTTCATTGAAGTGCAAGTGCACCTTTTACGGAGCTTTTTTTAAGATTTTTTCACTTTTTTGGTATGTTTTTATGGAATTTTACTATTTTAATGGGATAAAATAACGCTGTTTTATCAAGAGAATTACCTTGCTACCTTCCCAAGTTTGCTTTATTACTACGTTGAGTTCTTTAAAAATTACATAATTTGCCAATCTGTTATTAATTAATAATGAGTCTTGTGATCCTGAACGACTTCGTTTTCTTCTAAAACAAAACGTAAAATTGGTAAAAGGTTGTTATACAAATGTTTAGTAGTAAACAAGAGTGATCTGTGTGGTATCGTGCACTTCAGTCATCTCGACATCTCCCGCGGGGCTTCAACGGAACATGACCACCATTAGCCTCTGTTTACTTTGTTAGGAAACTTTATGTAGGTCTGGACTACGATACAAAGGAAGGAGGTCTTATAATAGATAAAGGCTTCATTAATAGATAACAGTAGAGTGATATGAAAATTCGAATTTACTTTGAATTGCAGAGGATTAGAAAAACGGTAGGTTGCAAAAATGCATTAAATTAACAAAGACTCTTATAGCTTAGAAACTGAATATAAAATTTATGTATGATAATAATTAAACGAAAATGTTAATTTCGTTGAACCATAAAATCTCCTCTACTCCTAAACACAGTCACCTATAATTTAAAGGTAATATTAATAGTCTTGATGATAGATAGGATCATAGGTTAATGTAATAATTTCCGCGGTAAAAAAATAATTAGGCACACATTTTCAGGATAATAAAAGCTAAGACCTCATTTAATATTGCCTATAACCTTATCGTCCTTTAAAGGTAGCGGTGCTTAAACAATGGCCGGTAAAGCTTTCAACTTGGACGGTAAACTTCACAATGGTTACAGCATATCGCCCCCTGGACACACGAATAACGGGCACTCGGTCGATCACGAAACGAATAACGATTATAACGATGATCGAATGATCCAACGTTAATTGAACTCGCGATCACGAACTCTTGTCTCTTGTTGTGCGAGTCTTTACGTAATGTTAGAAAAATAACAAATATATTTTGGTACCTATCACATTTCCCATACATATCCAAGGGGTAACAAAATGATTTCGATTCATATTTTTCAGTGTATCGTGTCTTTACGTAATGTTAGAAAAATAACGAAAATATTTAGGTATCACATTTCCCATAAAAATATTCAGAGGGTCAGAGTCAATGATTTGGATTCATATTTTTCAGTGAATTGTGTCTTTTCGTAATGTTAGAAAAATATCAAAAATATTTTTGTATCACATTTCCCATAAAAATATTCAGAGGGTCAGAGTCAGTGATTTGGATTCATATTTTTCAGTGTATCGTGTGTCTTTACGTAATGTTAGAAAAATATCAAAATTATTTGAGTATCACTCTTTACTTAGGTACATTTCCAGAGGGGTAGCAAAATGATTTAGATTCATATTTTTCAGTGTATCGTGTGTTTACGTATTATTAGAACAATATCAGAATATTTTGTTATCACGTTTCCCATACATATTCAGAGGGGTAACAAAATGATTTAGATTCATATTTTTCAGTGTATCGTGTCTTTACGTAATATTAGAAAAATATCGAAAATTATTTTTAGTATCACTCTTTATATATTCGCACGTTTGGCGCAGTGGTTTAAGCGGTCACCTCGCCGCAACAACTGTAGCGCCGCGTGTGGTGGGTTCGAATCCCACCCGGGACAAATCTTTGTGTGATGAGCACGAGTATTTGTTCTGAGCCTGGATGTTAATTTATCTATATAAGTATGTATTTAGAAGTATATAAGTATGTTTATATCAGTTATTTGGTTACCATAGTACAAGCTCTGCTTAGTTTGGAATCAAATGACCGTGTGTGAGTTGTCCAATAATATTTATTTATTTATTATTATTTACTTACTTTTCCAGAGCGGTAACAAAATGATTTAGATTCATATTTTTCGGTGTATCGTGTGTATTTACGTAATGTTAGAAAAATATCGAAAATTATTTTTGGTATCACTCACATTACTTACATTTCCCTTCCAAGGGGGTAAAAATGAAAAGCTTGCAGCTTTCAGATTCCTACTACTACTCATTTTTATCTTTTTGTTTGAATCACGAGTTCTACGAAACCATTGATGTAAGCTTGACAGTCAATTCCTTTGACAGACAGGTAAACTAAACTACAAATAAATTGAAAGACGCAGTTTAACTAACTCATTTCATAAAAACCTTTTGTTACGATTCCGTTACAAGTTAGGGTAGCTACAGATAGACAGGGAAGATTCCGTAAAGACAGACACAGATTGACAGTAATCAGATATCAAATACTAAATTCAATTACATTGCTGTTAAATTCGCAATGTTTTTTCTCATTTCTGACAAACACGTCACGTTGTGAGTTGTGCACAATGATTAGTCAGTTTCGGTTGGTCTGCTCGTGTTATTGGTCTAAGGACACGGGGGTTACGGTCTATTGCTGAGGTCACTGACCTTAGACCACCAAGCATGGTTTTCTACCATCGAAGAATAGAAATTGACCATTAGAATGAGATGAATAAACACGTAACGGATTATTGAAAAACAATTGTATTTATTTTAATTTGGTTATTGTTTTTTGATACGACCTATGCCTTGTATCTCTACTAACAGATAGGATTATGTTGACAGAGTCGTGCTATCAGATGATAGATATGACTTGCATAACTTACGATCTAGATACTAGTCTCTAAATAATGTTTTATTTTATTTATCTAAAAGAATAATTTTCTGAATGCGTAAGTGACTGCTGCCGTTCGTAATTTAAAGTTTGGTAAAGTTTTACGTTTAAGCTCATTTACTTATATATTTTCGAATAATGTAAAGTTGTGACTCAGATTCATATCCCGCGTATAAGCGAGGCACGTATGTCTGTATACCGGCTGTAATGTACACAAATATGCTTAGCAACAGCGTATTATTGAATTAAATTAGTTTGTCGTGACTTACAATTTGTTGCACTAATGAGTATGACATTAGTCATTGATGACCACTCGCATTCTTTACTTCGCAATATTATAGACCGCCCAATCGCATAGCTCAACTTTTCATCCAAAATATAAGGAAAACGATAAACTACAATTCGAGTAAATCAAATCAGAAGCTTTAACAGAATTGTATTCGACGCGTAAAGACGCGGTACAGTTCATCATCTAATTGACTTTTTATGCATAAAGTTCGTTACACGACACGCAAGATTCGTTCACCTTTAACTTTTCCAGAGAGCACATTACAAATAGAACAAAATATCAATTTAAATCGCGTAATATGATATTTACGTAATGTACGTGATTCAACAATTTCATAGGTACTGTGATTGATATTGATTCTCTGGGATCAATCCAATCCTGCAGCCTGTCATTACCCCGCCGTGTCTTTTGACCCGTCATTAGATAGAAGCCGTTTGTACAGAACAATGCGCCCGCGCCGCCGCCGCCGCCGCCGCCGCCGCCGCCGGTACTGACCGCCGCGATACCAAGTTTAGCCACGTTTACTTACATTTGTTTGCCGATATAAGTAATCATTAGAATGTATCACGATTCAATTTCATCCGTCCGCCTAACATGTTATTGAATAAATTTCTTTATTTTATCTGCGGTTAATAAACGCAGATAATCTATTGTAATATATGACTTCGTATTATTCAAGTATAACGTATAATTTTTATAAATTTTGTTTCAGATTTATCATCGTGTGCAGTTATCTTATTATGTCGAGAGTAAGTTATTTTTTGCAAAACGTTTCAGTAGCCATGGGTCATGATTCATAGGCTAATGGTTTAAAAGATTGACCCTATTACATTTCATAGAAAACCTTTATTAAGATTAACTGGATTTGATATTGTATCGAAATTGAAAATGAGTTCAAATCGAAATATTCTTTATGCCAGTTTGAAGAAACGTTGGTGTTCTTTGTGAAGTAATCATAATTACATGTAATATACAATACAAACAAATATAATACAAAACCGTAAAACTTTTTATTCGAATTGGATTCGTCTTTGTAAGAATAATCTTTTGTACTAAAGTTAACGATTTTATTTATATTATTAAATACCTATGTACTTATTTGCTGTCGATCGTAACACAAATAATTAAAATTTAAGACTAAATCTCTTTTGTCATAATTACTCTATGCAAATTGCAAAGTTTAACAGTACTCACTTGCCACCTTTTCAACGTTCATACTGTTCGTAGTAATTCGTAGCCAGTATACAGGTACAGTTAAATTTAACTGTGCTTATAGGTATGTGATAAAAATGGCAATTTTCAAAATGTTACAAAATCACATTTCCATAAATAATGACTATCCACTTATATCATTATTTCGGAAACAGTCTTTGTAAAGCAAATTAGTTGTAGAGTAAAGATGCTATTAAATATTGTTAGGAATAAAATAATACGTAATGTTTCTTATGTTGTAGACGATGTCGTAAGGCATTGTGATATAATGCAATTGATAAAATTACATTCTTTTAGTCGTTGGTATTATGACTAAAATAATTAATTTTAGTATTCTATAATGCATATTCAAATTTGTGCTTATTTACGAAAATTAAAATGCATAAACAATATATAACAATAAGTCTGTCACACGGTCTAAATCATTGTAGGTTACGAGCTTAACAGCAAATAAGTAGGATTTTCAGGGAAACCATTACTAATTATGGGGTGAAAATTATAACTTTCATCAGAAACTGTTTTTAAAATGTGTCAGTGCCCGAATGATATCCTGTTATTTCATTAATAATAGAATATGGACATTAATATACAGATAATACGTTTTTAACTCTTTTATTTTCCACACAGCATGCGGACTCGGCATCCCAACACATAGATTCAGCGGAATACTCCGAGTCCACGGAGATATCAATAGTCTCGTCAGCGAGTTCGTCCTCGTCTTCCACGGAACTTCACGAGGGATCTGGCGATGACCCGCCGGATCCATCATCTTCTAGTATCAAGGTAATCAATATTTTCATACATACATTAGGTTATCATACCTACCTTTTCCCAAAGGCGTAGACAGAGACCAAAGAACGTCAGTTGGTACGATCCTTACAAACTTCCAATGCCTCATTCACATTCATTCATCTGGTCATACAGAAAAAAATGATTTAGATATAGAAATAATTAATTCAAGAAAATGAGTCTTCTAATTTTTCAAGTCAATATCCTGTGGATATATCATTTTCAATTTCTAAAATGTTCCCTGGCTTCAGTTATTTCGTACATTGATTTGATTGATGATTGATGATTGATGATTTTCAAGTCATCTTCTTATTACAGAATGAAACAAGGGAAGCTCTGAAAAGCGATGGCAGTGAACAGGATCCGGTGAGTTCAATTTATTATTATCAAAGCTACATAGAGGTAAAGTAGTGAGGTATCTTAATAAGCCAGGAAATAATACGTGTTACACGAATTACACAAACGTAAGAAAGTGAAGATGAACCATAATATCTGTACATTGGTTTCACTTTCTAGCATTCATACAGCGGCCTTGAAACAGGTTCTATATATTCGTACTACACTGTACCTACATAGCTACGAGTTCGAACCAACTCGAACAATACAACCTCTAGATATAAAAGAATACGCCACCGCTCAGGCCTGTCTCTTTCATCGTGCTTAATGGCTCCGAAAATAGCCAGATTTGTTAACTACTTACAATTTATAACTCAATTATTCGCGAGATTTTTAGATTGCCTGATTCTTTGTGTAGCCGAACTGTGCGTGGACAATCGAGAACTGAAACTATTGTTGTTTTTAACCGCTAGGGGCATCTCACCTTTTCAATCTACAAAACCAATGTTGATAAACATTTCATAAAAATAATAAAAATAAATTGGAAATTCATTCGCTTTCTCAGAATTACAGTTTGTTTTTCTAATGTTCAATAAAGATACGAGTAAATAGTTAAGCATTTTTTTAACCAACACACAATGTAAACGTTTCAACGCACCTATCTACTTAATTATTTATTTTCACTTTTCTAACAACAGTGGCCATGATCATGAATTGGACTAAAAAGTGCGTTGGCTATTTTGGGCCATAGAAAAAACTGTCTGTTCAAATAATAATCACCGTGATCGCACAATTACTCATGGGTTTAAATACAGAAATGGGTGAAAGGTGCGACATAATAGACCAATTTACACCCATTTGTACGACTATTGATAAACTGATTGAAAGAATTCTTCTAAGAATACACGATTCGACGCAGTCGGTCTTTTCCTTTCGTTTTGCGGAATTGCTGCACTTATTTGTGACATTGGTTTTACGGTCAATTTTTGTTGAGCGCGATTGGTATGAAGTTCTGTTTGACATGTAATCGGACCTACTTTTAACTAGTGCAATTAAAATTCAACAATACGCACGCGAGACTCGCGAATTTCGGATTTCAATTTATGTCATTTCACACTAAAATCGTTGAGGGAAAATGCTAATATTGAAGAAGCGTTAGGGAAAATCCGTGAAATTACTGTTTTGTATATTTTCGTATAACAGTAATGAAATATATTGAAATAATAGATACAATGGGTAAAAAAACGATTATTTGTTTTGCACGCGTGAGTACCCCTGGCGTGGCACGCATACGGCAGGCTCGGTAGAGGTTGCTTAACTCGCTAGTAGTGCAGTGGCGGTCTGAATGGAGGAGGCCACGCCGCAGCCTCAGAGCTTGTGCAATACAATATTGAAGTTGCGAAGGGCTTTTCTAATCTGATTAGGTTATCATCTGTAGTTCCGTTCCAGTTTTGATACGCGTAGTGCACGTGGAAAATTAGTTATCAATGAGTTTACTCGTTACAATATCCTTTGTTTACTTTAGTACCTAAACCTAAGTTATATTCATCGTTTTGTTTAAAACACCACTTTCATCTGATTACTGTTACATATGACGGCGATAGTTATACAAAGTTTTAAGATTTTTGTCGTTTTCCAGCATGGGGCTTATCAATTCAAATACGGTAACGAAATAATATTTATTAGCAACTGTCTGCAACCAACGTTATTATTGGAATAAGTAAATTTGCCGTTTGCTGAGCTTTGAGTCGAAAGGAACTTTCCTGTCTTGAAGTTTCCGTCACCTTATTTTTCTTTGTCTAATTCAGACAGACATGTTCAGCGAAGTTGATAAGCACTCGTCACCTAATTAACTCATCATAATCGAATTAAATCGTGAGAATGTGCTACTGTTACTGTTTGTTCCAACACACAAGCAAGTGTTAGATGAGAGATATCCATCTGACCCGCGTGTCGCGGTAGGCAGGCGAAATACCTGTTATTTGCCTCACATTGTATTTAAACCATGAACAACGGTTTGTTTGCTCCACATTTTAGTTCCCTTTGTGATATGTTATTAATATTGTGACAACATCTGACCTGTCTGGTGGGAGACAGCACGTAGGGACACTACCGTTATACGATTGTATTTATTTACCGTAAAGAATTTAGGGATTTGAAAACTAACCTTAGACAGATTATTATTTACAGAAGTAGTAGAGCCTTTTCAAGCTCCTCCACATTAATTAAGTAGTTGAATTTAAGTTTTCAATAAGAGTTGTTATAATTATGAATTTTGATAACGAAGAACAGCTATTTGTAATTGAATGTCTCTTCACTGTGTAAGTAAGCTGTATACTTTCTGCTGTATGCTTTCGTTAAATAATACATTTATCTATAGAGTGAAATATTGAGTTCGTGATCGTCACTTACATAAATGTAAACCAAAGTACCTTTGACAATGGAACAATATTCATTTTGTAAGTTCGATGTTGAATGTAAACGTTCCGTGAAATACTATATTGTTCCAGTTATATTGAAGTTATTTCAATTTGTTAACAGTTACACAAAATAATTTTACGATGATTATTCTATAAAGGAATACTTATTTACAGTAAGATCATACGTACCGAGTTAGGCGGCATTAGTGACACGAAAAGTGCTAGTTTTAAGTATGTTTATTGGTTATGAAAGTGAAGTGCTCCAATTTCGTGTCATTTCTATTTCTACGGATAAACCATGACGCACTATGTTGTGGCCCCGATGTTGTTTGTTGTTTTATTGGAATCAATTTGTCAAAGTGATGTGGCGACGACGGCGGCGGTGGCGCTGGCGGTGGCACGGTGCACCGTCACTCCACTGGCCCAATTTGATAATGCGTAGGTAGTCGGCGCCGGCGCTGCGTGGCTGCCGTGCGAACCGCCCTGACACACTTACTGCCATTTATCACTTTTTTGTGCAAAACTTTCAAGGGGTCGTGACTTTGAAATGGTGCATTACCGTCACTGTAATTTGATAGTTTGTTTTTCTACTTTTTGTTGGTAATGGCTGTTGAATATGATAATGTACAACGAAGAACAAGCTGTTACTTTCCGGATTTTTGTTTGTTTTGCTTGATAATGGACGTTTATGTGGCTAATTAGCGGAGGTTGTAACATGCGTTGAAGGCAGTCAAAAGTCGCGTGTGCCGGAACTTGGTAGTTAAGATTTTGTTATCTCAGGGCTATCTAATGTTGCACCACCTCCGCGGCATACGTCTTGTTGATGTGCCCCTCTTGTTAAGAGCGCTGTACTAAATTAGTCATTTATATTTAATATCGCATTGTGCTGCTCTACTGTTGACGCAATTTAGTACATAATTAAACTTAAGGGCAGATTTCACAATGACGTGAATATGAATTATATCCGGAATATTTGAATGATGTTTTAAAAGTACGATAACGATCGTCTTCCTTTAAGAATGATACAATTTATGTTAACTAGTACTATAGGAAACAATGTAGCAATATTATGATAATGGCCTGAAGAGATTTTATCATGATATAATGAAAATAATTAAACACAAACTCACTAATTCTATGAATAACATTTCAGCGCCTATTCTTCTAGCTTTTCCAAAACTTAAGCACAGGGTATTTAAAAAGGGACATAATTATGTAGGCGACATTAAATTTTTTTACAATAAAGATTTTTTGAAGATTAGTATTTAGCAGACCCTCCGATCACACATGAAAATCGACCAAACACTAATTATATATTTTCTATTTAGGTGGTATTCCTGTCAGATAAGAACAGCTACATCCCGGTGAGCATCAAGCCTCGCTCGCCGCAGGTGGACACGGCGTGGCGCGAGCCGCCCGCGTGGGAACGAGAGTATCGCAGGCATCGTACCAATGGGAGCAGGGTGCAATGTAAGTTGATATTTCTGAACATTTCCTAGTATCCGATAGTTATTCATTTCTTAAATTTCGAACTCGTCTAATCTTTCTTCATATATGTTTATGTGCTTTTTGAGCAATTTACCACCAGAGATTTCTTTATTCGTGTCGATAAACTTAAACAATAGTCCAGAAACCAGTCAGTCTGGAGACGTTACTATGGTTTTACTTAAAAGCAAGTTGGTTAAACTATCTGTGAGCAGTAAAAGCTTGCCACGAATTATCAAGCATTTGTTGCTCGATCACGTCTAGTTGAAATTGTCATCAGAAGATCTTGAGGGATAACCGACTTGCAAGTTCATAAAAGAAACAAATGACTCATAATTAAGACGATTCTCTTTCCTTTCCACTAACCGTAACGGTGTTAGTAACGTATACGATTAACTTTATGATATAATAGAATAATTTACACGGTATCCAACAAGTATTGTGCAACCGGACAAATTGAGATGTTATCTGAAGCGCGTGGCGCCGCGCTTGCGTAACCCTTTGTTTCCCTTTTTATAAGTTTTTATTGAACCATTCAAAATAGCAGGATTATAATGGTTACGATCTTTCCGATACCATTGTCGGCATTGTCCGCACATGACAGAGTGCGATAGTTTTAAGAATACATTTACACGTGATGAGAGACTTCTTATTGTTTGTCCACAGATATAGAAGCGGAGTGTCAAGATGATTTTATGAAGATTAGAGTTGGATTCAATGGATCTTTTGCAGGACTAGTTTACTCAGCAGGTAAAGACTTTCAACCAAACTAATTTATACACATTACAGTCTCTCTTATCCTTATAGAAAGATAACTAGTCGACAATAACCCTATCTATTACTAAGCTCTACTTAGTTAGGCTTGAATCAAGTACTTTAATCTTCAAAGATAAAGTTAAGAAGACAATGTACAGTGACATGATCTCTATCAATGAAACGGAACTTTGACGTTCTCAAGGTATCTAGGAAGCCACGGCTAACTGTCACTTGGGTCATGATATCAGTCATCATCAGCCCTGTGTGCAGATATGTGGAACAATTAAACCGCGAGATTAGACAAGTGTCATTACACTGTTATTGTTACAACCGTCTAGAGCTAGTACGCAACTCAGACATTGTATCCACTGCCCATGGAGGTATGGACGTATGAAACGAATCTGTGTATGTATGAAATGTAGGAATAGCTATATAAGCTCTCTTTTTTAATTATGAACTCTAAATAATCTGTGTGAGATGATCTAATTAGTTTCCCTTAAAAACTCGCGTTTCTTCATCATTTGGTTTTGACTATCGTGAGTAAGCTAGCTGAATTGTTGACAGCTACGTACAAGATATATAATTTGTAACGAAAAAATATAAAATAATACTTCGCGATCAAAAAGAGGAGCCGAGAATTCTAGATCTTCTCATTGTCCCTACCTTCTAGATTACCGGTTAATTTAATTTATCTATCTTTGACAAGGATTCAAGGCCTAACCCTTCCCCCTTGTTTGGGAGGAGACCCTTGCCCTGCAGTGGGACAGAAATGGGTTAAAAAAATCTATGATAGTATTTAAAATTAATAAATGATTTTATTTTGTATCGGTGCATGTGTGTACGTATGACAGTACTTCATTGTGATTCTGATCGCGTATCACAAGTTCACAAGGGCGTGGGCACGTTGGATGTTCTGAGATGATAATTCTGCAACGTGATGCGTTTGACAGTTACCGTACACTGAAGAAGCTTTGTGAATATAGATGTAGTTTCTGCGAGACATCTGTGCAAAGGTCAGATTGTTTAAACTAGATCTTTGAGGTATTTAGGCTCTAAGCACGTTTGCAACAGGTGGGAATTAAATAAGAGATTCTTCGTCTTTTGAAAATGGTTTCAAAACAAATACAAAAATATAATATTTCGTGGGATCGAGTAATTAATTGAAAGTATTGTCATTTGGGCTAATTATATTTAAAGTGAGAGAAGAGTAGGTAGAGTCTCTGAGTCTATTACAAGTTCTCAAAAAAAATGTGTGAAGCGCCTAAACTGAGTAGGTACTATCTTCAATAAATAATTGTTAAAAACATAAAATTTAATGGTTTTAGGTGCTTTATTACTATAAAGAAGTCTTTAAAGTAATAAAGTGTGTATCAACATTCAATCGCGAAGCTACGACAAAAACATAATCTAATTCGCCCTCACTACCACGCTACAAGATTACTACCTAGGCATTAAACGTACAGTATTAAGTGTGTACAATTTACTAGTATTACCCTATTACTGTGAGATGTGAGATTAGTTTCAGCATTGTTTAGCCATACGTGAGACGAACGTTAATTCACTTTACCGTTACTATAAATGACTACTTTATCAAATAAACACTCGGTAAAGTAATTAACTAGTAACTTTTGACCCTCTTTTAGCACATTTTATAACCTTTTCACCTAAATAACGTAGTATTTTGTCGGTTTCGGTTTCTAAACACTTTCTTTGAAGTGTTTATTGCTGTGGCTAGGTCAATGTGAATTACTTGCGGTGGACCAAATTGTACCTAATGTCTTAGTTTGAATGTCGTGACACTGTTTTGCGATCATCATCATTTTATCCGGCTGTTGCATCCAGATGTTAAAATTGGTCCTTTTATTTCGTCACAAGTGAATACTTACACTCAGATTTTTTTTTGTTTCTCGAGTATCGCCCATTTCAGCCCATTTTAAGCTTTATCATAGCGTTTTTTAGTTTTTGTACCTTTTTGGTAAAATGGATCCATGAGTATTTTATGTTGTAAAATATAATATATCTTGTAATTCAAAATCTATCTTTATTGATAGCCCCTCGGAGCAAATGTCCTACAAATGGTCTTAAATGAGATATTTACAATCAAATGATTTCACAGGCTACTCCTACGATCCAGATTGCATGTACATAAACGGCACGGGCAGAGATTACTACGAGTTCTACATTCAGCTGAACAGATGCGGAACACTCGGACGGAACGGACAGCACGACGACAGCAGGAAACATCCCACTGTGAGTTTCTTTACCTATCACAGTTTCTTATTTGTATTTCTTTAGACACTTTTTGGACTGTTTTCTATAAACAACAGTTTCATTATAGTAGTGTTTACTGCGTCTTGTTTATTTATCAATTTATACGATGATATCAACTCCAGAATTTTGTTATTATTGTAACGGGAGAATAATATAGAAAAGCTAAATTACCCGCTCTCAATTATGGTTAAAAGCTCCATTTGACATACTATGAAGCTCGTAGACACTATTATGAAACTTGTAGACTTCCTGATGATTAGGCTTAAATTGTTAACGATTAACTCCAGTTTATTTATAATACCTATATGAAATTACTTAGTTGAAGTAAATTATTGCACCAAGTATTGTTCACCCATTTTCGATTCCTGCAAGCAACAAAAAACTATGTAGCCCTAACTTATTCACAACAATTGGACTTTTTCATTGGTAAAATTCATTTCAAGTGTAGTGATTATTTATCTACAGCAAAAAATAACCTCAAAATACCTGTAGGTACCATAATGAAAAATTGCTATTTAAGCTTACCAATACTTCCTTACGCTAAAACCCTGTATTGGTGTGACAGAAGAATCTGATGTGGAACACGATCACGGTGCAGTACAACCCGCTGATAGAGGAGGAGCTCGACGAACACTTCAAGGTCACCTGCGAGTACGGATACGACTTCTGGAAGACCGTCACCTTCCCCTTCTTGGATGTTGAGTGAGTATACTAAGAACTGGGTACTTAATTATTTTCAACACAAAAAGGGTCGGGCTTCATTCTTTACCTTTAAAAGGATATTTAAAAGGAATCTCATATACTTACCACATAGTTACATATTTTTCTACGGATTTACGTTGTCAATGACAAATCAGGATAAGTAATAAATATGAAAGAACCAAAATTGTTTGTTAAATACGAGTATATAAAATTGAAATCAGCGTGCCATCAAATTGACGTCGTTGGTCTTTCTAGTGTTAAGTTGCAGAAGGTCGAGGACTTTGAGGTCGGTTCTTTTCAGCAACGACTTTTTGTAAAAAAACGCTTGTTTTATGCGTTTCCAAAAGTTTAGATTTCGCCAAGTAAGAAAATCTAATAGATCAGAATTGAGTTCACCTACTGCTTCAGTGAGTCTGTTTAATATAACTCGGTAACGGATGACTTCCAAACAAAATTAAGTTAACTTTGTACTTTTTGTTTGTAAAACGCAACCGTTAGATTGGACCTCACTTCCATTCATGTTAACCAAATCTATTTTGGTCCAACCGAAGCTGCGTATCGCAGAATTTTATTACCTTTTTTAAATCTAAAAAGTGAAACTATTAGATGTTTATTTAGTTTTAGTAAGAAACCACAATAGTGTCGTCAAAGCATAGCTGATTAGACGTAGCGTCAGTCGATGAGGTGTCGCGCACGCATGATTCTGTTGACACAGATACCGACCGTCGACAAAGACGGATCGATAAATGAATATCGATTTAGATGCTTCCGAGAACTCGTTGAGATTCACAGAACTACAAAGATAGATATAGTGTTTCATTTCCATGAATTATTACACCGTTTTCTTTTAATAACTGAAGAAACTAATATGTGTGGACGCTATTAAAATTTGCATAAAAGGTTTTTTTTTGTCTTTTAAAGGGGCAATTAACATTGTATTTCGTCGTTTTTTACTATGTAATTATTAAACAAATTACCAAGCTTTGAGTTTCAACTGAGAATACTTACAACCACAAAACAATGTGAGACTTGTGATTGGTAATTATATAATCAACCTTCATAGTCAACAATACCTAAGTTAAGCTTAAAATACGGTGGGTATGTAATATTGTTTTTCGTGTACACAGAGTGGCAACAGGCAACCCAGTGGTGTTCACCCTGCAGCCGCCGGAATGTTACATGGAGATTCGTTCAGGGTATGGCGCTAACGGTGCGAGGGTGTCAGGCCCTGTACGTGTCGGAGATCCCCTGACTTTGCTCATCTACATGAGGAGTGCTTATGGTGAGTTGGTTTTTGTGTTGGTAGTTTCTATTATTATCCTGTTTTCTTTGAATTGAATGTCTGTCTGTTGTAGAGGTCATGGTTTTGTTAACTTATTTATGTGACAATGTTATGTGTGTGTGGTATAACAGCAGTTTACAATATTAAAGCTTTGATTGACTTATGTCATCAGCTGTTATGAATCTTAAGAAATATTTAGAGTTATCTAAAACCACTGAGTTGTTGTTTATTGGTTCCAGTTAATAGACATTTTTGAACTACGCGAATTCCTGAACGCGCGTGAAACGACTGGAACTAAAACATCGTTCAAAATAATTAACGCTCAAGGAAACTGACCGGTTTTGTTGTCATTAAATCATAATTACGGATTTTTTACCGTTTAGTCCGAGTGAACCAAATTTACCGATAACAATTAAATACCGTAACTTTAAGGGCCAACTTTAACGGTTCGATTATTAAGATCGCATGTTTGAATGCAATGCGGATCTAAAAATATCTCAAACAATTTCAATAAAGTGCTCGCGTTTTCGGCAATTCTTTTAATAAAACGGTATGGGAGCAATAACGTAGTTCAAACTGTGTTAGAATACCTACTAATTAATAAATACGAACACGGAATATGTGAACTCTGAAATAGTTAGAATTTCTTGGCAGTGTAATAAGGATAGGAAATCCGTTACATCCGTCTATATGTTAGAAAATCACGCACAACTTTTAGCCATAAATATGACGGAATTTTTACTGTTATTTTGTTAAACACAAAAATAAGATAATTTTATTGATTTTGTCATATTGGTATGGAGCACTAAAACTCTAAAGATGGTTATATAAATCCAGCAATAACATCAACTGCTGAGATTATGTATTTTTTTGTCACCTAAATGTATGAAAACGGTTTTTATTTCAGACGGTTTCGATATCGTGGTGAACGACTGCTTTGCTCACAACGGTGCTACGAAACGCATACAACTTATTGATGAGTATGGGTAAGTACATTTTTTATATACCTAGGTACTTAAATCTTAAAGTCAACAGACGACACCTTGTCACTCAAAAATGTTCGTTCCCTACAATTTCTGTAAAATTACTAGGTATAGTATACATTTCAGCCAATTTAAATATTATTGTTTATTTTCAAGATTGTGAAGGTAACGCAAGTGGAATATTCTTCTACTGAAAAACTTATCAAAATGTATTAATGCAGTGTAACAGTGATCTATCAACAAAACCAATTAATAAAACATTGCTATTCTTCCTTAGTTGTCCAGTAGACGACAAGCTGATTTCTCGCTTCCGCGGTTCATGGTCTGAATCGGGCGTGTTCGAGACTCAAGTGTACGCTTACATGAAGACGTTCAGATTCACCGGATCACCAGCGCTGTACATTGAATGTGACGTTAGAATGTGTCATGGAAGATGTCCTGTGAGTGTTTAACACCTTATTTTCATTTGTACCATTTATCTTATGGCTTTTTGTCAACCTCAGGCACCAAATAGGCGTTGTTTGAGGTCATCATTCTAATAAGGGTAGTTTTCAACTGCACTATTTAGATATGGTTTTGATTCTTAATTCAATGGGCAAGATCAACTTTAAAAAATAAAACTGATATCAATTATTATTAACTTATTTATTTCTCGAATCGTCGAACTATTTGGACTTAAGTATATTAGCTTTGTAGTCGCGATTATGTTGTTACCTAATTAACTTATTATCATTCGCTTCTGTTTTTAGTCTCAACCATGCCATTGGCGAAACATGAAAAGTGTGAAACGTCGTTCCATCGAAACTCCTCGTTCAGGCGTGGATCCCGCCGCGAGTGCTGCTCCACGACTGTCTGAGAACATCTCACTGTTCCAGTCTCTGAGGGTGCTGCAGGAAGGTGAAGAAGACTCCGAGCTAGCTGCCAGCACAGGTACATTCGTTAACAATATTACTATTGTAACAATATATTTATAGCACTTTTCCTAAGTTAACTACATGATCGAGCCATTCAAGATATTTGTTACATGTTTATATTCTTAAATATCTAAAGTTGTTCTTAGATGACTTTTTATGAGTACGGGCATGGGGTTGTAGATTTATTCCTAAGTTTAATTAATATTGTGTAAGAGACATCTTGCGAAGAAGATGTTCTAACGTAAACACTATAGTATTTGCCTATTTTCAACTGAATTCGTGTCAACCGTGGTAACCTTTTACTAAAACAAATTCAGCACAAATTGTAGAAAAATCATACAAAATGCCTTACATTACTTGTTCACAATGTACTAAGTTCATCCTTGTTCCTATTCCAGCGGCTCCTGAAGGACAGACCTGTATGAAGACATCAGCACTGTCAGCTATGATGGCATCATGCGGGGTGTTAATCGCAGCGCTATGTGGCGGAGTACTGGCCGCGGCGAGGGGCTGTCGACGAGAGGCGCGGTCTCCACACCACGCGTACGTCCCACATAAGGGAAGAATAAAATAAATTAATAATTAATAATATTTTATGATTGCTTAAATGGTAACTGTATGGACTGGTTTAGCGATTTGTTTGTCGTGTCAAATGTTTAGCGATGTCGCGTTTTGATTGAGATTGGTAAATTGAAGTTTTTGACTTGATATTTTTTGTATGCAGATAATTATTTTAAAGGAGGTCGGTCTTGAGGATTTTAACCTGAAATACAAATTTATTTCACGTATCTCAAAATCGACAGAATGTTTGAAAATGGTATATCATAAGAATGAGAGTAAAGTGTGAATTTTAATTATTTTTATAAAATTTATAGCAAGATTTCATCTACGAATGAAATAAATTTTGAATGAGATTAATTAAAGTTTGACTCAAAATAATCATTAAGACTTGTATTAGAAATTATTTGTAGTTTTAGTAGGTATATTAGCTTATTTAATAATTATTGTAATACTCGGACAAATTGAGAGGATCTATATTTTTATAATAAAATATACCTCCTCCGTTTGTCTTGCACTATTTATACATGCAGTTCTCAAAGTTGTGATAAAATAAGTATTAAATAGCGTTAACATAGTGTAATACAACGAACTATGATTTTATTTTTCATGTTGGCAATACCAGTGCTCCGTGTTGCCAGCGTAAATAGCATTTTTACAAAGCAAATATTAAATATTGTCGATATTGTCTGTCTGCATGGATGATGCGAGCTGAGATTTTTATTTTTCCATACCGATAATAAATAAAAATGTAATTATGACTTATATTACATGTCTAAAATAAAAAACAGTGTTGATCGCAAACGTTCAACAAGAATTTCAACGATCAAGTTATCAATTTTTATAAAAAAATAGGCAGTATATTTTCCATTAATTTATTTACAAAATAATTAAAAATAATCTGTAAATACTAATATAAGGCTATTACTGTAACTAGTGTTATGTAGATTTAATATTTTTATAGCGACATATGATATAATTTCCTATTATTTATACGGAGCGAGTGAAATATACATACAAATAATAGTGTATATTATGAAATGAGTAAATAAATAATTTTAAATAATAAATTCATGCATTTTTTAATAAAAAATACTGATCTCAACATTGTCATGACACTTTGTGTTCATTATTTCTCTTTTTAATAATGAGAAAGGTTGTTTCCACAATGCCTTCTTTTATAAAGGCATTATACAAACAACCGCAAAATGGTTGCTGTAATTATTGCGTTAGGCGTTTATATAGCGTATACAGTCAATTGACTACTAACCTGTCTATATAGCAAACGCTAGTATTACTAGCGTTAATAAATAAAAAGCAAAATAAAAAACTCAAATAAAACAAAATTATAAGAACACATTAAGTATATTAAATAATTGCACACAAACGTAAGTACATACTAAAAAACAACAATAAACACATAAAATTATAACAATAAAATTCCCAGTGTTTCAAATTCGTTGTATAAAATAATTAAGTAAAAGTAAATAATGATTTGTATGAGGTTTTAATACAAAAATACTGTCATGATTTGTTTTGTCACTGATTCCTTAAATATATAAAATAATTTATTTAGTTGATTTTTGTTCAACGGCGGGTAGTTTACTAAGAGTTCCTTCTAAATGCTTGATGGCACCTTCCAGTATTTGAACTTCACATTCCTTTAAAAGTTTAATGTTCTTCCTGTAATGTAATAAAAATAGATGAAGATTTGCCAAAAATATATCTATTTTTGAAAGAAACAAATCAAAGAGACTGAATTAAAACTTGGGTTTAATGGAACCATCTCCTAAAGGTTAGATGGATAGCAGAAAATGAATTTAGTTATGTAAGTATAATTTAGCAAATCGTGATTACCTTCTACATCACTGCTAACAACATATTAACACATTTTCTCGAATTCACAAGTATAAGAGGATATTTGCTATTTTATAGAACTCTAAAAAGTCTAAAAACTGATCCAAATTTCATTTAGTGCAGCTTTCTTTAGATTCTTAAATGTCTATAAAGCATAAGTTATCCTCTATCAACGGAATATATTCGTACATCTCTATAGTTCCGATATATATCCTGTTCTATCTCTATAGTATAATATACTTTGTCAACTGACCTGTGTAAAGAATCTCCATCATCAGTGCTCTTCTTATAAGATGCGGTAATGAGCTTGCACCTCGTCAGTAAGTAGGTATACGCACGACGATCGATATCAGCGCCCACTGCCTCAGCGCTTGTCGCGTCTGAGGACACCAGGTCACTGGGTAATCCTTGCTCTGACCATTTTGTTAGCTCCTCTGCAATAGAACATAAATGGAGACAGTAGAATAACTTGTTCGATGATTGTATATTATCTCAGAAAGAAAGAATATAACGAGAATTTAGTTTACCCTATACCTTTTAGTACAGCCGACTAATTTTAAACTAGCGCAAAATCAGACTCTCAAACACATAAAAATGAGACCATTACTAGATGGCGCCACTTGCAACTCGGGTCTGCCATTTGAAATGCAATGAGACCGATGCGCGATGTCTGCTATCATATAAAAATCAAAAATTACTGAGGGTACCGGGTTGAATAAAAACAAATAGATTTTAAGTATTATTCACGGAACTATAGAATACAATAATATGAATTAAAACGAATTGTGATGCATTTATCCGCAAAATAGCAGTAAATAAACAAAATAAGATTTCACTTTTGCTAAATTAGCAGACATAGTCAATTTACACAAAGACACAAAGCCGTGTCATGTTAACTGTCTCATTTAAATTGCACCTACAGTTATTAACGTTTAAACAATTATAATAAACCTGTGAGAACGTTACATGATACGCATCAACATTGTGTTCATATCAAACTAGGTTTCCTCCATACTGTGAATGGAAAAAGTTGGGAAGAAAAGTGTATTCTCATTTTCATTCATTGTTATCGTAACAAGGAGTATAGATAAGATTATAAACTTTTTCTAAAGGTTTTTTCTACGATTTATTGAGAGTATAATAGTTGCTATACTTTTGATAGATAAGTGCCATAAAACTATTGAGACCATTATAGACATTGGTAAGTTAGCAATATAATTAATATTTACTGACTGTATATAATATGTAGTCAAAGCGATATTTGTGGGTACGACTATCAATCACGGGTTAGCCAAGAATTATAGAAAGTTTTCGATTTTTTGGAATATTCTAAGCAGCAGTCGAAAATTGGGTTTATTAAATTAGTCGCGCTCTTTATTCTATGGATCCGATATTATAAGACTGGATAATGCGAGTGCACTACTTCTGCCTACACATTTTGATATAAAAATACGTATGTAATAATAAAGTGTTTTATTATGCTTCCTTACCTTGATTCATATTAAATATCCTGATGAAAGCCAGCAACTCGGCGCTGATCGGATTGTCCCCGGTATACAAATTAAAATGCGTGACTCCTGCCAAGCCTAGCTTGTTCAGTAAAGACAATTTGGTCTCACGCAGCGGGTCGCTTGAAGATATACCCAGTTGCAGCGACAGACTGTCGTGTTTGTTGTTGGGGTATACGAATCTGTAAAAAAATACATTGTGAAATACTCTCCTTTTTATTAGTAAGACGTTTTTTCTGGAATTTCCGTGGGCGGGTATTTTTTGGTTAGTAGTAATAATATGATTTAGGTAGTTGGTAAGAGAAAGATGGTTTCCGCATACGATCCTTATGGTATGAACAAAAATATATGTGTATCATATTTCATAAAAATCCGTTGAGTAGTTTTTGCGTGAAAGAGTAACAAAGATACTTATATGCAAATCTTTCCTTCTCTATAACACTAGTATGGATTTGTTTTACAATTTAAACATAAACATAAATATTAAATGTTTTATTGTTGCCATGTTAAACGGTCATGTATTGAATAAAAAAAGTACCCAACATACTGTAGCACGTATTCAGCTGTCTTAAACAACACCTCGTTTGAAAGCATGTGAAGTACGATTCACACCAATGAGTTGTCGGCATATGACGTAACAAAGCAAATGAACGTAACATTTAATGTTACGATTGTTATGTTATGAACTAGGAACACCGGGTTGTATGCAGATTTGAGTTCATTGCTCAACGGTTATTGATTACATGTTAAATACAGTTGATATGCAAATATATTTGAAACTAACTGCCCCAGCGAACTTCGTTCCGCCTAATTGTAGATTATTTATGCAATTTTTAAATTTTCTTTTATGCAAGGTTTACCACTCCAAAGCAGCCCGCCGTTGCTAGAACCTTCGAATCTTTACTAAAATTAACAATACAATTATAAATCGAGAAGTGAGCCGCTACTACATGGGACTAACATTGTTAACGGCGAAACGCCGGAGTATTTCACACACCTCAACCTATATAACAGGTGTGATATATACCTATTATGTATGTGTAAAGATTACGAGAAAAAGCAGTTCTTCAAACGATGGTATTATAAAAATGGACACGCAATAAACTTACAAAAGGGATTTTGACTGATTGATTGACCCGTGCTTATACGCAATTCTTCATTATTAGTTTTTCAATTAAAAAGCAAAGAGTTTCTCATAAATATTCTTCAGAATTAAACTCTGACAATGAGAAAGACAAAAAGCCTTTTGACAATGAAAATGATTAGTTACGATATATTATAAACTAGCTGACCCGTGCGGCTCCGCTCGCGTGAATTTCGTACTGTTGCTTATTCGTTTGAGCACGCGAATTGCGAAGCACTCGATACACCTACACATAAAAATGTTAACAACTCTTTTGTCATCTAATGGTTATTTACGAAAGGGGCCCGAAAGGCACACAATGTGACACAGGCTCAGGCAGGCCTGATTTCCTGTGGTTACCTTCTTTTCCGCTCTCGTCTGTATCCGTAGCAGTTTACAGTGTAAAATATAATACCTTATAATATACTGACCATTGCTTACCCGTCTGGATTCAGAATATTATTATAGGTCCTATCTGCGCCGGAGCTCTTCAGACGCGTAAAAATGTATACTTGCGATGATACGTCCGAAACCGCGTAACCCGTAATTATTTTTTATACTTATATCATCCGTTGTTTATTTTTTAAAACTTACCACATAGTCTGTTTCATAGCTATCCAATTTATTTCCTTAATGCAACCAATTAATTTGGTTATTAAATAATTATGTGATTCGAACAACAACGCCATCTGTCAGTTGCGGCGAACAACGACAACAAACGAAATTACTCGGTTTGCCATCTAGGATATCCCGATCGCACCGGACCCACGTAAACCAACATTTTTGTGTAATATATCATACAACATTTATGTTTAAAAATCTTATAAATGTATAGCATGTTTCAAAGGTATTTTTTTACAATAAAGCCATCAAAATAAATTAATTAGAAAAAACATGCTTTGTTGCGGTTTATAACGCCATCTATTGGTTGGTGCGAACAACATGTATCGATACGGCAGGCGCCGCGTAAGGGTCAGCGCAGACCAAGAGGAGCGCAGCGGAGAGGATTTTTTTAACGCACTTGAAAATCAACTTTAAATTAATTAAAATAAAGTGCATAATTGCTTGAACCTGACAAAAAATGCTCGCGCGTCCTCGAGGATGCGCGGGTATCCCCGCGCATACTCGAGGACGCGCGAGCATCGTACGAAAAATTTCAATGTTGTTACTGAGTTTAAAGAGAGAGAACGTCATTTTTATTCTTCTTCAGTCCAAAGAGCAATAATAATCATGGCCCAGTCTACCACCGTTGACGAATTTTCACGAAAACTGGCCTGTTTAATGAAGAATGGTAACCTAGAAAGTTTTCCTCGCGCAGGCTCGAGCAGTCGCGAGCATGCTCGAGCATCCGCGAGCCGTAAAGAAAATGCTCGAGACCGCGCGAGGATTATTCCGGTCTGTCTGCGCTGGGCCTTAACTATGCGAATGTTGTGAAATGGATTGTAACGCCATCTATGGTCTCTATAGGGAAACGCAGGTTCAAACGATTTCTACGTATTTTTTCCAATTTTCTAAAAATCTTTGAAATTTTATGCTATAAAAAGTATCCTAGAAATTGCTCCACTACTTATTCTATGCATATACCAAATTTCAGTGCATTCTATCCGGTAGTTTTTACGTGATAGCGACACATACAGACGGAGGACAGACAGACAGACAGACAGACAGAAAAGAAAATTATAAATTGCAGATTCGGTATCAGTATCCGTTACTAAACATCCCCCATTGGTTTTTTTTTAAATATATTCAATGTACAGAATTGACCTCTCTACAGATTTATTATAAGTATAGATATAAATTATTAGTTTCCGTGGGATTGAGACATTTTGTTCACGATTGTCTCAGAAATTCTACTGTTTTCTTTTCATTAGCATATAAAAAACATATTAATGGATCTGGTTCTATCGCGAAGATTATACAATAGTTGGATAACAACAATGTAATCATTGCGTAATTCGACGTATTGTGTGTTAATATAAAGTAACACATAAATATTTCAACATTTATAAAATCGTCAAATATAAATTTCGAAATAAAAATCTTAAACGCGCGGGAAATAGTCGAAAAGTAAAAGGAGTAAAATAAACAAACGTAAAATATACGGTAAACATAAGTAAAAAAAACAAACATAACATTTCGTTCCAACTTCTTAATTATGTAGAAAGACAGACAGTTGATTATTTATAGTTTTCTTACGCTTTTGTGTAAACAATTATGATGACTGTTCAAGGATCAATTAGCTTAAAAATCTCGTCAATCTTTGATCAGAGAACAATTTTAGGTCTTGTAGTTACATTAATTGAAATTGCAGTATTGAAAAACTTACTTTTTAATAATAATATTTATCTATAAGTACTTAGTAAATATACTAATAAGTAACTGAGAAAACCTTGGTATGTTTGCAGGAATTGTCTAGATTAAATTAATGAACCTGTGTTTTTCTAAAATAAAGTCAAAGGCCACCGTGAGCTGCAAAAGCCTGCGGGTCACAGATGTTCTAAATTCTATATTTTGTATAGGTAGCCACAAACTTTGCATACAAGGCTCTCTACAAATAATAACTTACCCATTATGTAAAAACAGGTCGGCATTAGGTCTCGCACCGTAGAAGATGAAGATCTGTTCACCAGGCTTAAAGTCACGAACTGCGAAGCACTCGCCCTGGTTCAACTCTTTATTGTAGTCCGTTGTTATCTGAAAGCATAGAAAACGTAGTTATTAATTATGCAGATGGAAGTTCATTTCCGTTAATTTAAGGGGTCCAATAAATCCTGAATTCTTAAGACCAGTTTTGGCAGTAATAGCTAATGTGCCACACACTCAACTGCCAATTTCTACGTGATAAGATATTTAGACCTGGTTAAACCAGTCTTCTTTTTTTGTTTTGTCTTGATCCCACATTACCTAGGGTCGTGGTCGACACAACACGTTTTCTCTTAAAACATACTGTGAAGAGAATCTGGCTGAAAGTTTTACTACGTCAACCCTCCTTGGTGAAACCGAACCTTAAAGTAATTTATACATAATTAAACGAGTCTTCGAAGGTAAGTCTAGGCAGTCAATTATCGAATAATTGCCTATGAATCATGACAAAATCTAAAAGAAAAACAAGAAAAGATTAATATAATTATTTTACAAACGCGATGTTTCCTGTGACTATTTGAAAGGCATTGAAGATGAATTTTCTCGGATGACAGTTACTGATTTTATACGTCCGAGTCTTATATTTACCTGAAGACAATTATACATTATTTTCTCATTCCGAGTAAAGAAAGTTATATAGCTGCTTCGTTCATGTCAATCGTTAAGTTGTTGTGTATAAAAAAATATATCTGCTTATTTACTTTGCTACGATTGTCTCGCAATTTTTCTAAATGTCACGGCTCTCAAAATAAATCTACTGGTGACATTACTTACAGTGGTAATGAAACAAGTTGCTGCTCAATTAATGTATTTTTTTATTGTGTTATAGTTATAAAAAGGAGCAGTTATTCATTATTCTGACACTTAACAATATTTTGATCTAGTGTCTTGTTTCATGCAACTAGTATACAATCAAGTATACAATCCACAGCAGAACGCTTCATTTGAAATTACTTAATACACAAAAGCTATTGGTAGATTTAAGTTTTATTGATAGTATCCAACCCGCACTTGGCCAGCGTGGTGGACTCAATGCCTAACCCCCCCTCATTACGGGAGGAGACCCTTGCCCAGCAGTGGGACAGTAGTGGGTTAAATTTATTTATTTATTGATAGTACCATAAGTATGTCATAAATCGGGATATGTATTTATGACATAAAATGTTGTTTATTTATGTAAATTTGTATTATTGTTAAAGGTGGGCTCGGTACACCAGAGAAAAGCAAACATGTCATACAAATAGCGTAAATAATAAATCTCTATACCTTGCCATGTTCATGGTTGCACATATCCCAGAGCGGGATGAAGGCTGTCACAGCTTCATCCGATATCTGTATGTTGTTCTGTCTAGTCATCACCGTGGAAACTGCCCATCTGGAAACAAACAAACATGATTTTAGATACAAATGTTTTAGATTTAAAATGTTTACCCCCGGTTTCTGGGGTACATTCAGGGGCAGTTTATCTATTCAATAGCGTTAAACCTCATACAAAAACAACACTATTGAAAAGATCAACTACCGCTAAATGTACTCAGAAACCGGGGGTTAGAGGATCAGCATGTTTATAAAAAAAGTGACTTGCAATTTAACCCAGTAAAGAATAAAAAATTTTTCTCCAGCGCATCACGCAATGATATAAAATAAACATATAGTGAAAGTACATCATATTATTAAGTGTTGCGCTTGGTTGACAAAAAGGGTAAACAAATTATGGACAATTATATGAGTGTATTTAAGTTATTAGTACCTAAAATATATTGTCAGACGAGTACGACAAGTACGAGAAAATTCAATTAAAATCAATTACAAAAATGACAATATTCAATTAATATCAATTATTTTATAAAAGGTTACCATTTATTTGTTTATTTTTAAACAAAGTTACGTAGCCTTAGGTACTAACCGTTCAAATTATCGTGACCATTAAAATAAATATGTTAAGAATAAAAGCTATTCTCTTACGTAATTAACAGTGAAAATGGTTTCGCATAACTACGCAAGTTAACGCAACAATGCGATATACTCATAAATCTTTATTTGGTAGTGCATTCCGAATACAAGAATGTTGCTATTTTTTGGGTAAAATTGATGGCTTGTTGGCTTGTGATTAATTTACTACCAAGATAGTTTTTAGTTAAACAAATCGGGTTATGTCCGTCAATAATGTGTATGACAGCTAGGCCAATGTGGCGATATCGAAAGCATGTTATCCATTTTTTCAAGAGTCTAAGCTAATTAATTGCACATTTGCACGACTGCAATCAAGCAAAAGTCAGCAGCAGTATGGTATACGTACGAGGATCGAGAGTTTGACATTTAAATTGTATTGCAAAATTAGTCCCTACGGCAGCCGCTAGAGGCGCTGATTAGATTTAAATACGAAATTTCAGGATTGCTAGCCGGCCGTTGATAGTCGATAGTGGTAGAGAATCGCGTTACAGTTCTTTTATCGTTAAAATCTGCTACCAACTTTGACTCTCATTTAACAAGAACAACAATTTATTTTTCATTAGATATGTTTTTGCTGGGCTCTTAGATTGCAAGTAACACCGGCTGATATTGATAAACAACCATTCCAAATGTAAAACTGAACTCCAATAACCGAATTCCTGACACACAATGTATAATGTCATAAGTATTTATAAATAAAACAGCAAGCATCAACTTAACACATGTAAATGCTAACATAACTACAAACAATAGTCTTGATCGGACTTTTACTTTCGTACAATTATATTTCTCTATGCTCCTACAGTCTATTGTGTGTATGGGAATGACTTTCGGGTTACGTTATCTTTGCTTCATTATGTCTGGGACGTGTTTTCTTGTTTATTACGGGTTTATGAGTTTGTTGATTGTACTTTCGCGGAGTTTTATATGGTGTAAGCATGTTGTGTATAGTCAGCGAAGTGACTAAAATAAAATGCAGTTACAACTTTCAAGCCATTTGCTGCATGGTTCAAATAGTGCTTAGTAACTAGAAAAAGCCCTCTTGCTAAGTGTTATTTACCTTACTTTATAAAAATATGCTTTGGGTACATGCATCGTATATTCGTATATAACGAGTGAAATGAGTGTATTAAGTAAATACAACATTTCTACATTAAAGTAAGAACTCAGACATCTTAACAGGATTAGAAATCTAAGCGATTTTTTGGTTCAAACACGTCTTTTCCTAACTATCTGTGTTATGAAATGTTTTTCGTAATCAAATGTACAAGCGCACCGATTATATGGACAGATAAAACACACATATTTTTCAACCTAACGAGCAATTTAATATGAACCAGTTTATGTTTATAGTTTAAGGCATGCAACAACATAAACATAGTCACATATTCACTCAAGTCGAGTGCGAAAACGTCTTCTATAATAGACTCATTTTTAATTGGCTTATAAATTACTCTGTGGTCTTTTAGGACATTTTTAGAACGTTGTTACTTTAGTACGATGTCGGGATATTGCATATTATGTACCTATTTATAATACAAATATTGCTTATTCTGACCTAGTTACTATGTTTGACAGTACATGAATGAGCAACACTGATGAGACTGCAAAACGAAGGTGTCACAACTTGCTCAATATCGAAAGCAAATATTGCCTGACTGATTATTACTTTTTTTATCATTTACTTCGAGTCTGTGATATTCTCAAGTTGTCGAAATCATTGTTTTTGCTAAAACAGTGATTTATCAAGTCAATGCTCAACTATACGAATTTATATTGGCAGCTAACCAAAGATTTTGTTGGTCGGTAGAATTTTGATTTGCATAATTTGCATTTAAAAACATCAACATTTACTAAACTTAAATGCTTGGACATGCTGACATCTAGAACTATACACAACTAAATTACCAGAACTTTACGACATTACACATGCACTCAAGTATTATCGCGAAGTTGCACGGAAAATCGTGAATCCTCAGTTGGAAATTCGTGCATACACAGAGCAATCGTACTATGCAAGAAACTAAGATATAAAAGCAGGTTAGGTGCCATTTTACACAACGTGACTCAAGATCTATTGCAGTTATTTTATTTAACAACTGTTATTACACAGGAATGTTATAAACTCAAAGTATATTAGCAAAATGATGTGATGCGGTTAACTAATCATAGAAAATCGTGAAATGAAAGTGCCATCAACAGACTTATCTGTGCGTAAGAACTTATTCGATTACGTAAAACAACTTTGCGTTTACGAAACAATAGATTGTTTTAACTTACACACTGTATTTATCTGGCGAGTTGAGGAGCTGTTTACATCACTCTAATTTAGTTGATTACGTTAGAATTTTAAGTACGTAGTGAGAATCGAATAAGCACCTCTTGTTTTTGAAAACAAACATTTAACATTGGAAACCTACGCTGGCAGACTGCCTTTCGAATGGAATGCGTTAACTATGAGAAGAGCTTATAGAGCAAACACTAGGTACTGTATTTTTTTGTGCAGATTACAGAAGATGAGCTTATTTTCGCTAGAATTTTTAATAAGGGGAAAATCCCTTTGGATATCCATCTTTCCTCGGGGAAGAAAGACTGGGCAATGTGGTGTGACCAGTAAAAAACTGTCCCATAAACCAACCCCTTGAGAGAAACCATGGGACCTAAAAGACAACACTGCCCGTACATTTGCACCTTGCCTTATTGAGACTACCTGGAGAGACTGTTCCCAGTAGGGAGTAAACTAAAATTACTGCTAACTAGACTAATGCCTTCCTGTCTTGCGGTAAAAGAGAGTAATATGCGTTATATTAGGTACTAGTACATCCTTGTTGTACACGTGCAAGCCTAAGGGCTGGAAAAGACGCCATAGGACAATAATAGGTCTCAAAACAAAAGGACAATAACCCAATTGTTAGTCATCGCATTTTTGTTTTCTATGACACAGGGATATCAACAAACAATTGTTGTCAAGCAAATAGATGATGTCAATAGACAAATATGATATTATACGATTATAATAGGGCGTGGAAAGCCTGTTACATCATAGGATTACCTCATAATGTTATGTGAATTATTTCACAAATGATTGATTGTCAGTAGGCGTATGATAGAAGTGTTTGAACTATGCCGTGCTTCTTGCTTGAGCAACTTGCACTTTGGTCAGTTTTAATGGGCTTCTCATTTAAAAATCCCATGTCATCGTCTATTCTTCGTGTGTCGGTGATCATTTGTAATCGAAATTATCGATAATCATGTCAAGTGAACATTTTTAATGCGCCCAACATGCTTTTAATGCGCGTTAATTAAGGTTAACATAGTTTCATAACTTGAACTTTCGAACTTTACTAATACATACATATTCACTTTTGGATGAAAATATTTGTACTTATATATATGTATTGGTAGAAACAAAATGGTCGCTTATAGCACGCCTATATGTATAATTAGTATGATACCTACATCTCAACAACTCAAGTCTTAATTAAGATCAACTAAAAACATCTTTTTACTAACAATATAAATGACGTTATTCGAAACTTTCTAGAACAATACAATAATGATATTAGAGAAAGACATATTTGCGTGGTATCGTTTCACCGATATTATCAATACATGAGTGAGCACAAATGTAATAAAACGATGTACAGATGATCCATGCAGAGCGCAGCGCTAGATGTGTTTCTATAACGAGCTTTTTGTCAACGCCGACGATCTCACTAAATCAACAGCGTTCTGCAAGTTCTCTAAGAGTTAACGCACATTATGAAGCACATTCCAACGAAATAATAAAAATGGCAGTAAACATTTCATATGCATACGGAATATCATGTCAATTAAACTCGAAAGTAGAGGCTGAGGTGTATGAAATGGAGGTTATTAAAATCCGGGATACTGGATACCGGAAAAATATTCTAATTTAAATTAAAAAGAGACCTCATGATCACTACCTACTATGAACCGTAACATTTCAATAATTTCTATACTATAAATATGATTCAGAAGTCGATATCAACTAAAGACAATTAACTACACGTATTTGGTTTTACGCTAGATAATAATAAACTATAATGAAATAACATACACGTTAGGCATTTGTCGTCTTTTGTATTTCTTTGTAAATATCGCTTAGTTTATTGACTAAACGATACAGGTATAAAGTAATAAGTTGAAAGCCACTCATGTCGCGATAAATGGCAAAATTTCTCATCTGAGAAGATCGTGTCAGTACAAAATTTCAAATCAGTTTACGTATGCAAATAAACCGGGCCCAAGCAGCTAAATTATGAGCCCATGATCTCCAATGCGCGTTGGCTGTTAGTGAAAAGTAAGAGTCGCCGCGTGAGAAGCGATGACGTTAACAATGACCTATACAAATGAGACGAGATTATGTACGTATTATTTAGTGTTATCTATGAAAGCTAGTGTGAACTGTCTTACGTTATAATGTAAATTAGCATCATTCAATTATGTTTCTGGGTTCGTTACGCTCAAATGTTGGTTTCGCCTTCCTATGAAAAAAATTGGGATTAAGGCACACTGCGTACAAGTACTTTCTTCTGCATTTTGTAAACTACAAAAGGTCTAATAAATATTGAGCGCTAGTTAGTATTTATACTTAATACTTTTAGCCGACATCAAAATAGGAGGAGGTTCTCAATTTGTCGGAACCTTTATTGTGTCTGTACATTTGCCCCTGAATGAAGTCTATGTATCTGGTTAGGCTTTTCTAAAGAATCGTAAATGTTTTATGAACATCGATTTGACGTCAAATGACTCTATTGTTGCTTCACGTCTTTTCTGAACAATCCTATAGTGACGCATGGTTAATACACATAAACACTTCGAATGCGTATACATTACTGACGTACATAAATCTTGCAACTAAACTGTAGCAAACCAGTCCAATATATCAACTCGAGGTGTGTTGTTGAAATGTTTTCACACCCGCAACATTGGTCATATTAACCGGTTCATGACACGGACATCTTCGAGTGTTTACTTCGCTAACCGACAGTAAAGAGCTCTACAAATCATCGGATCAATCGGACAACTGGTTTAGGCTCAAGTTACCGTTAACCTCAGTCCCCACTAGTTGGTTTACATAACTCGTGTAATTCAACATCTTCTGTTTGTAGTTACACAACTAAGTTTAGCGGATTAATGCTAGAAAACAGATGGAGAGAAATGCCGGTGCGCAAGTGGGCGTGAAAATTCAAATTCTTGGTTTGTCACGTTATACGGAACTATTTATTACAGCGTTTGATAAAAACGGTCATCGAGGGAAATAGGAACATGAAAATAAATTTTGTAATCGCGGAAGTATGAATTATTCAATTACGACGCGATTAATGGTCAGCGATTGTTTTATCAAATTATAGTTAGCGGTGAAAAAAGGTAAAGTTATATACGAACGTTATAACTTTATTATGAAATACACGCTATAAATTTGATATGCGTATCCAACAAGCGTTTGACGCGGAATTAAATATTACGCAGTGATTTATGTAACTTTTCTCGTGTTTACATGGTGTACTTGCGTTATTTTACGTTCGTTGAAGGGCTTTAAAAAGCATTTCAATGTGTTACAAATTAGAGACGTTTGACACTGCTACACAAAAGTTAACTTTTTAACTATTATTAAGGTATATATTATTAAACGGTGATCTATAAATAAATAATATTTTGCAGGTCTATAGTCATTAAGTCTACATTTTACATATTCGTGACAGAACAAATTAATCGTTGAAAGTTAGAACCGGAGATTTTGCCGGAGCTAGAGAAGGCATACTTATTTCTGTATTAACTTGCTTGCGTGTGTTAATCATTGGGGTAACAATCAAACCGAAAATAGTAGAGCATGTTAGAAATTCATTTAATGATTATTTGTGAAAGAAAAGCAATACGATCAATTAATATAGATATTAAGATGTATAAGTAATTGTCGATAGTGGGTAATTCGCGCATGTGATCGTCACGGGCGGCGCGCGCATTCCGCCGGGGAGGCGGCGCGGCGCGTGCGCACATTCCGTTTCACATAATACTCTGATCTGCCATCGTGCATGGAAATTAAGGGGCTCGGAATCTAATAGATGATACTTATCATTAAATTATAAAGTTACATGTTAGTGTACAATAAGCTATTACGGAAACTAGAAAACACTTTAGAGCAGTCGTTTGAAACAGACTACAATAAACTTTTATAAAACAAAAACATCCGATGCAGGAATCGGCACTAAGAGGGGCAATAACCCGCAAGGTGTAGTTCCTTACCTTGTAATAAATCAATTTTTTATATGACAAGCCTTATTACGGCTACAAGAAACCCGTAATTATTCAGTGCTTGTAACAAAGTTGCAAACTTTGTACAGTCGTCATACTTGGCGACGCTTAATGTGAAGCACCTGATAATGACAAGTTGACATGGTTGATCGAAACTATAGCATAGGTAAGACTTGTCATAGTTCATTACACTATAATTAGGGGTCTTAGTTCAAATCATAGGGACCACGGCTGAGTAGCGGGTCATTGATCGGACACAGAAGGGTAGCTTACGTATTCCTATGTAACAGAGAGTCATAATATCTCGACAGTAGTGTTATACTGGTAATAATTCAAATCGGGAATTAGTCTAAAATATTTTAAGTATAAAAATATATATATTTTATGACGCATCTGTGATAAAGTAATATAATGCAGTGACTATGACTATTTAACATAAAAGAAAAAGTCTCCATTTAAGTTAACAGTTGGCAAAAATGTACGAAACGTGTATACGATTGCTTGCTCTGTATTATTTAAACAAGACAGTTGGATATCAATCTTATGCAATATGCATATTCGAAAAGACTTCTTCATGGTAAAAATAACGGCGGCGTTGTGCTCCAATGGGTTTTATCGATGTTTAATCGAACATTTCAAACGCTACTGAGCAATGTTGAAAAAACACAAAATGCTGTTGTTATTGAAATACAAAAGAAAAGTAAAAATTATGGAAGCACATAGCTGGAGCGCTGTACATTTGCTGTCTAGCTGCGTTACCACTCGAACGCGCTGAGCCGCCGCGCGCTAACGTGTGCCGCGAACACCATCACTTTCACGTTCACAAATAAAAAAAGCGCGGGAAACTTGTTCTAGAAATCTAACATTTTTCACAAATAATAAACAAGCAGTATTTTAATTGCCTAGCCGGGAATAGGCCGCTGCGGTATCGGATTGTTTACAAATAGAAAATCATGATGTGAAAACAAACAATATTGAATGTAGAGTCACCAAGAGTAACTGAACGCATTAACGAAATCGACGACACCCGCACGTGAACTTCGCTGACTTCTTTTTCTACTATTTTTTCTTTTCTTTATCTTTGTGTCTTTCGTCTACCAGTTTTCAAAGATTTCATTCGATTGTCAATAAAATTGTGCTGCGATATTTTCGTGATTTGATCGTCAATATTGGAACTATTGAAAAGTGCAGTGTAAGAATTGTGCATCGGTTCGTGTGGACGTACTGTCAGGGTGCGTTCTGAAATTTAAGTTCTGCATTTGATATAATATGGGTATGATTTGGAGATCCGCGATGCCTCTACTGACTACGTTGGCTGCTCTGGTAATCATAGTACATTGTGTCGAGGAGGATTTGGAATCCGAGTACCGATACGATTTGAGACCGAGGATATTGGACACGGGAACGCCTAGTCACGATCAGGTAAAGCACGTTTTATTTATTTATTATACATATAATATAATATAAAATACTGAACAAATGTCATAAAACAACTTTAAGTTAAGTAACAGGTCGTCAATTTTATTGACTTTTTGCGTTAAGCTAATGGATGAGTTGAAAGGCTTTTTTCGACAGGTAAAAGCAAAAGAGATTGTAAATAAAAACTTGATTGATTGACAAGAAATATCTTATAAATTCTAAGACTTATAAGAAGTATCTGATGCCTCACAACCGTCACAGTAAACTGAAAAGTATTTTAGAAATGAACGCATAAATAATAAAATTGTACAGTAACATTGTTGGGTGCCCGTTTTATCATCCATTATAAAAATATATCACTTTTTTTACTGAAATAAAAAAGGGGTAATATAAAGCCTTATATGAGTTCTTCACTTTGATTCCGAAATACGTATTTGCAAACGAATGAGCGGAGATAACTAAATCTGCAGTTAAATTTATTAATAAAGAGATTTTACTTGATCGGGGTTAAGATATGTGCCGCCTTAATTAAATCTCAACTTCATAGTAGAATTTTGTACATGTATGATTTAGTGCATAATCTAGACAGGATTTCATTCAAATTTAAAACTTAACGCTTAACGCATTCAAATTTAAATAAAGTCTTGGGATATTCGTTCTACTCTTTGCAAAAGGTTGTTAACACGAAGATACAATTATTGCCCGATACCGACAATCCGTAGGCCACCGGTACAGCGGAATATTTGTCACACAACCAAGTAGTTGACATGATAAGTGATACTTTACGGAACTGCGGTGGCAAGTGCAAAGAAAATTGTAGGAAATAAAGGAGCGTAGAGCGAATGTCAGGAAATTGATTAGTTTACAAACGACGCATTCTTTTTGCGGTCGGTTTCATAACAATAGAACCGTTGTTTTCATCTGCGCCTTGTATTTTACCAATTTCACTTTACGCTATAAAATGAACGTAGGCAAACAACGTTCTTATTATCATATTTTTTTATGAGTTTGGCATACTGTTTGTAGAATGTCGTTCGTTTTACATTGATAGACTTTATGGTTAGTTAAAGTGTGTCTTTACATACTCTTATGCGAACAAAGCGTCGTTTTTAACACTGGACTTATTAAATGACTTTTAGCTGTGTTTAGAAAGACTATAGACCTAATACTTCAGTTTTAATAAGCTACCATTGTTAGTTACAATAGTAGCTTACAAGTACAAGCAATAAGTAAGAAAAGTTCAGAAGTTATAAACTTTTCGCATAATATACACGAAACAAAATGTCATACCTGCTTACAGGCTATTTACAAGCCGTTTATTACGGAAAAAGGATGAGCAATAGTGAATGCAGTACAATTTCGAAAGCCATAGCAAATCTTTGAGTAACCAAACTTTCAAGATAAAACTAACAACGCAAATTGTTTCCGAAGTATCGATGGCCAGTAATTGAGTTATCTCCAATAATGAAGTGAAATCTAGTAAGAAACAAGGGACAGGAAGTCGGGGTCTAGATCGGTAGTCTAGTCTAGAAACTGGTCTAGAAATCTGGGGGAGGTGCCTGGATAAGTGGAGCGTGGTCGATTCGCACATCAATTAGACAATTGACGTGTCCGGATTAAGGCCAATGTTAGTTGTTGATACTTTCTTGTAGAGACTGATAGCTCAGCGATTGACTGATTGACAGGCAAGAGCTTACGGCATAAGCTTGGAAATTTTTGCTGTGATCGTGGTGTTCGCTTTTAGCAAAATGAAAAAAAGAACTTTTAATTCGTGGGCTCATTTGTATAAAAATATGTATGTTGTAGTAGGACAGGTATAAAAATCTAAAGTTTCTGCTCTCAATGGTTAATCTGTAGTCTTACTTTTTACAATAGGTACGTATTAGGTAAGCAATGATAAAAATATTCAGAAGTTAATTACTTGAATAACTTTTTATTATATTCATCAAATAAACGGAAGCTTCTTCGCGCACGTCCACGTTTATAAAACAACTACAAAACAGCCGTGCCAAATGGGATTCAAATAGAGAAACGAGGGTCTTTGGTCAGTGTTTTTTGTTATCTTTTTAGTTGCTCCACTGACTTAGGCGAGCAGCAGGCCGTGATATAATGCTATGATAATTAAAATTCAACTTCTTTACTACGACGTATACCTAGCGTTATTATTCGAATTAATAGCAGGTGAAGTAAGGAGCATGTGTGAATAATAGTTTAGTGTGGTATGGAACACTTTTTTGTTGAGGTTTTCGCGGCTTTAGAGTGGTATGGAACAGTAATTAAACTTTACTAAATAAATTAAGACACCAGCGGCAACATTATGCCTTGTGGCTTTATTGCCATGAAATAAAAACTGAAATAAACTTGCGTTACGATATAACTACTACTCAATTAATAAAATATTTTTATCTATGAATAAATGGATGCCTATATAATTTCTTATTTAGGGGCTCAACCAGATCTAGGTTAGACAGTCATCGGTTTAGAACTACTTTAAATTTCTCTAACTGTTGTTAATAGCGTATATTGAAATGATATTGGCACGTCATATCCCGTTTGTATTCAAAACATACCGTTTTGTCTATTACTGTAAACTGTAAAGAATAATAAATGTATTACATAACCACAAACCTATATAAAAAAAATGAATCACCCTATGTATTTACGCATATAACTTTGAATATCTAAACTAAATTGGATAGGTACTTCATTCCATTTTTAATGTGTGTGAAACTGTCGGGACGAGGTTTGTGTGGATCGATTGGACCATAATCTTCACGGAAATGGGATCAAATTAGTTACAATATACCCGGACGAAGTCAGGCCAGTCCGCTACTATCAAATAAAAAACTAGCATAAAATAAAAAAGAAGGTAGACAAAATTGTTAAAGATATGCGAATCACTGACAACTTTTACAATCGAAAAAATCTACACATCATTTTCAAACAAAACTAATGAGTGTAATGAGCGACTTAGCGAAAAAAACGCGACTTACACCGACGTATCAGTTCAAATATAATTTAGTTATCTCATCGTCAAATAAAGAAAGTTACAGCACAGTTATGGCATCGTCCGACGGAGGAAAGTTGAAAGCCGGTACTGGTCTTCGAACTTGAATCAACAGAGCTATATGACTTATGTTAATAGAGGTCGTTAATACGTAACAGCTGATTTTTTATATATTTGCGATTCTTAAACGAGAAAGTATAATAAAATGCCTTTAAAGGATTATGTCGATTGTGTAACGTTGTGTAACAGTTTTGATTTGCTAATTTTTTTATCGAATATTTTAGCAGTTTTATGTTTTCATGTATTTGGGGTTATTTCCGCATATTTGGTTAGTAAGCGTCCTGGAGATATGAAACGAGTATCGATGTTATAAATAATATATCAACATTTTATCTATTATGCATGATCTATCTTATCTACATAATAAGTATGAAACGGTCCTGGTTTGTCAAATCGTCTTCTACTTTTAGTATTAAAATTGTTTTGAAGCGATGAAGACGACACAAGTGCACCGAAGACTTTTAGACAGAACTATTTATAGTACTTTATTGTGGGTATCAGAATATTTGCCTAAACAAACCAGTGTTTAAAACTATATGACAGACTTAACAAACACTTAAAGATTTTTTTATAACAATCATTGATGATCCGAAGAAATACTTACTTTTGAATATTTTTTATGGATTACGTAGTTGACTTAAAAACGCCCAGTACTCAAATTAATATCATTAACCTTATAATATTATTCACACATCCACTTAGATCTCTTACATTACAGGTAAACTAATCATAAACTATAATATATTATTAACAGGCTATTTGTGTAAATTCTATTAACGCCAACAGCGAGATTACAGTAATAAAAGCTTGCACAGAAACTCATAAACTTGTCTAACAAGTGGGTGCAGTATGAACGTACGCTTAAACCACATTTGAGACGAGTTTTCTGCTTTTGGTAAACATGTTTCATTTCATAGAATATTCAATCGATTAACTCGATCACTGGTCTCATAAAACCACGTGTGTAATGTAAAACATAGTTATTTTATAACCGCATCGCACCTAAGGTGAAAGGTGAATTATAAAGTTAAGTTATGAACCGTAATTATGCACACGGAATATATCATTCGAATGTAATAACATGTTCTGTAGGTAATATGTTATCTTGGTTTGAGACATAAGTAATTATAATTTTCTAAAATTGTTATCTGTCGTTTTATAATATATTTTATTATGAATTTTGTTTCTTATGAATTTTGTTAGCCATCATAACTAATCTCCATTTAAGCAGCGACGAATGTTAGAATCGATACATCCAAGTATCATGTCTGTAAGTAGACTATAATTGTAATTTATATGAGCGAATACTAAATACCTACCAATGAACGACCAATGCACGCGCCGGTATCCAAGGAATCCAAAGACTGTTTTCTTTTTATTCACGCGGGACATATTTTATTATGTAAACACAAAACAACCGATATTTGTTTATAGTACTATTACACGTTTGTTTACAGGTTTCCGCACTTAAAAACTATTAAGCGGAAAATGGCTTTCTTAGTTTAGTAAATTGATGTCGCGGTTATAATCGGCGACTGACAGAAATTGTCTATAGAAGTGGTATCGAACTTTCGCCGTGTGTACACCGCGAGCGCACGCAACATCGCTCAATTGTCCAATCAATTACAAATTTACGCAATTGCACAACGTGTGTTTTTGCCGAATCTTCATTGTGTATATTTTCACACGAGACGCGTGGAGATTCGCCGACAATTTCTTCCACGATTATCAAACAATATGTCGTATATAGAGCACGGAGTGTCGCATCGTCTAAATTTACGTAACACAAGTACATCGGGTGCAAGAACATCGCAAAGAATGTAAACAATTGAGACGTTAGAACTAGATGCGTTCAACATTTTATTGTGTCTCCTCATTTCGCGGGATTATGTAAGATACTATGGTGTAGACAGTTGCATCAGAAAAATGGGTGCATTGTGACCGCATTGCTTAAAAAAGCATTTGCTTTTGTTTGCATTTCGTGCGGTATACTTAATGCGCAGTCACTAGAAAACGTATTAAACTCATAGCGAAAAATAGCGTCACGGTCGTTTACAGTAATGTGGTAGTCGACAATTATTTTACAGCTAACAAACTAACTTTTAAGTTTAACAACTGCATTTATACGTAGCATTAAAAGAGTTCCGAAATTATGTTGACATAAAAAATAATTGTACTTGTATTTGATAACCGAGTAAGTAATTACTTTTTATGAAACTTACACTGAGGAAATCTAATTGGAACGTAAGTATATTATTATGAAAACACAACGATTAAAACATTAAACAACTTTATGGTGCGAAAATGTGTTAAATAGCTGCTTTCAAATGTTTCTAGGACCAAGTAATACTTGGGCTACAGACAAAGCAAAATAATTGTAATTGACTGTAAGGCAAGGTGAATGAACATCGAGATTACGAAAGCATTCACCTCACTTCATTCACGCACTCGACTAATAGCAACTGACAAACAATCGTAATCCAATAACAATGATTAATGGAATCAAACAAAAACAACCGCCTTAATGACGGAATACTGGCATAACTGATACAGTATACAAACAATTCGAATAAATAAAAAATAAACGATGTAAAACCTCTTCGTTTGTAAATCGGCACGATTATTTTTTGCTTGCAACGGATCACTGAACAAAATGTAAAATGCGGCATGTTACTTTGTACAACGACACTATTATACGGTTATTGCTGTCAATCTCTCAAGTTTCGTGATTAGAAAAAAAGGCATTGTGTGATATGAAAGCAGCGGCGACAACATTTATTTAATAATAACAAATTATATAATTTCTGTGTTTAGCTTTCCTTGGCAATAAAATCTGTAGTTTCTTTTCTATATCATCATCTGTTTTGTTTTTTAAAGTCACTATAAAAATATCAACAGTTACATCATACTGTCGAAGACGTGACCAAGATAATGAGTAAAATTGTCTGATTATGTTTTTGTTCACTTGTATTGTTTATATTTTCCAGTCATGGAGGGCAATAGAGGAAGAACCAGCAGTACAACAACCACGGCATGATCACTGGGACGAGCATTCACCAGGCGATCCTCCTAAACGCCGTAGACCTGGTCGTAAACGAAAACGTCGTCCACAACCACCGCCGGACGAAAATCAGGCACCACAAGAGAGATTCGCTTACCCCGATGAATCACCACGGCCCTACTACGAAGTAGAAGTAGAAAATACCCGACAAACGACTGAAATGTCTAGAAGACAACGTAGACCAGAACTTAGGCCCATTCGTTGGACAGACGAAGTTACTGCTAATGAGAGACCGTTACGAAGAAAATCAGGGGCAAGAAGAAAAAGACCTTCGCTTAACTCTTGGCCAGAATTTAGCGAATTCAGAGATTTTCCCCGAATGAAATATGAGGAAGAAACAATTAGTACAGAACCACCGGACACAGTCCATACAGATGATCAAGTTAATAGCCCGCAAGAAGATATTCTGGAACAGGTTTTAAACAGCAATCAATATATGGACCATAACCAACCGGAGAAGCATGTAGATGACAACCATAAATATGGCGTCGCGGGCGATGAAGGCGTTGTACTAACTCATATAAATTATGACAAGTCTTTATCTGAGTTTTCACCAGAAATGATCGGAGGGCCGAAAGAACCTGAACAACCTAAACAAAAATCTGCAAGCGTATTAATTGAATACGAAAAAGATCAGGTAATTTTAAACCACAATATAATACAATAAGATAAATTCCCATCATATATACCTATTGGATAGTATACCACGTTAAGACCAACAAGAAATACATTAAAATCAATTCAGTTTTAATATAACATACACTCACTTACTCGAAATTCGTAACTAAATTAAAAATTTGTCCCAAGTTACAAGATGCGTAAAAGCGTTTTGATAGCTCTCTAGTGAGAGTTATAAAAATGTATTAGCGTCACACCCACTTTTAGAATGCTTACAAAGATCCTCTGCATTTCCAACTCAAGGTTTTAAATGATCCATATGAACTACCAGACATACGTTGGGAAGAATCCTTTGAAATTGCCACCTACCCTACGTTTTATAAGTTAGAACAAATGAAAAGTACGGAGAAAGTACGCCTTAATCTAATCAAAACCGCTGAACTGGAAAGACTTGAAGAAGAAAGGCAAAACTTAATCGACTCAAAAACGAATGAGAAAATCACTTTCAATGATTTCAATACTTATTTCGAAACGAAGGAAGCAACGCCAGATTACTGGATGGATGAAATTCTGGTATTATTGTAAATAGACTGGCGTGAATAAAAATAAATAAACCTAATTCAAATAATAAAGTAGTTAATCGTTTAGTAGAAAATAATTGTAAAAATGTGTTATCGTAATTTGCATATAAAATAATAACAAGTGAAGTAAATTTTCGTGTAATTTATAATAATACATCTAAAAACAATAGTCGTAGTTAGTAGACATTCTCACTACATTTAAAGTCGTTAACCTGAATAGATTCATGTCAACATTTGTGTAGTTTACCTAATAAATTAGTTCTAAAAATGCCGCTTATTAAATTAATCAAACATATACTTTTAATAATTACATTAAGAAAGTTAATAACGATACTAATCAAACAAGATGTATTCATAAATTTGTGTTTCATATTTCAGGCTCATTCATCTATGGATCCGCTAACTTTGAAAGATATATTGAAGAGATCGAACGGAACTAGCTTGAGTGAAATATTGCAACAACATAATCTCTCTTTGACGGATTTGCTCAATGGAAAAGAACACGCAGTGTCAATATTCAAACCACAAGAGTCACTTGATACTCATAACAAAAACGCTGCAGAAGTAAGAAACGATTTATCGGAAAAGGAAGAAACTAAACCAGCAATTAAAGAAGATTTAGAAGAAAAGGTATTAATAAGTTCTGATACGAAATATCCCGTTGAATCGGCAACTGAAGTCTTTACTACAACAGAAGTAGTGCAGGCAGAAGAAGTCAATACAGAATTCGATGATAGACCAACAACTACCCCACAACCTGCAGAAGAGAATGTACGTAAATTGTCAACAAGACGTCGCTTCCCCGTGGGTCTTAGAAAGAAATTACGCATGCGACCAATGTTAAACGTAACCAACACGTACAAAGGACAACTCAGCAGAGACTTAATAGCATTGAACGCCAGAAAATATTCACATAGCAGAAGAAACAATACTAAATCAAAAGAATGGAAGGATATTATACCATCAATGAGGCAAATTCATTTACATAATGAAAACAATAAAACCACTGTCTCCGAAACCACTACTGTGACAAATATACCTGAGGAAACAGCGGCATCTATAGAAACTGACAATAGTAGCAATGATACGTTCGTAGAATCACGCCCACAAGTTGATTTTGTTAGTAAACTTGATGATATTAACATGGATGTGACAGAAGCTGCAGCTGCTGTTTCTATAGTAGAAGTTTCTACTGAGTTTCCTAAAAATGTCACTGAGAAACCTATGACGGTAACTGTAGTCACTATGGCGAGACCTACCGGAATATCATCAGGTCTGAGGCGACAAGCGCTGAACAACAGGTTGAAGAGAAAGAGGCTAAAGCAAAAGAACTCAACGACTGAGCCCCCGCAAGACGACCTCATAAAACATTTATTCGGCATGGGTAACTTAGTATCATCGTCAGAATTTATTGCGAGAACTCAAGAGCCTAAAACCACGATAGATGAGGATACTGATCCAACTACCTTAGAAGATTTTATAACTACTGAAAGCACAATAAAAACAGAAAGACCAACACATGTGAAGACAACAACTACAAAATTGACGACACCGAAAACGATCATTAAGACAACGACGGAGGAAACAGCTAAGATAGAGATTGAAGAAATATTTAACGACACTCAAAGTAAGTCTACACACAGTACATACTATGTTATGACAAACTTCTGACTTTACTTCATTTTTAACCGACTTCAAAAAAGGAGGAGGGTCTCAATTCGTCGCGATATTTTTTTTACTTCAATGGCTTTAAGTCTAAAATGTATTTCATTCTTTTTCAGCAAGTGCAAAACTATCCAGAATATTAAAGGAAAGAAACATGACACTGAGTGAACTAGTGGAACACAGAGAACGTGGATCCAGCCATGTGCATTTGGCTGATATATTCCACAACGCATCGAGAGAACCTAATCCACCAGAGCCGTTCTTATCTAAATCTCTTTTAGAACCAATATCGAAAGAGACTTATCCATTAAGGGCTCTCTTAGACGCTAATTTGCACGATGCAAATGGCAAATTGACAACAATTGAACCTAGTTACATGAACACCGCAAACATACCAGTTGTAATGGATTTCAGAAATAATGTTAATGAGAACGCGGAGAATATGGGAATAATGTCCCTGTTTAACAATTTTACAAAAAGTATGGCGCATACTATACTACCGACCGCTCCCAAAGAAACTGATACCACAGTATCTGACATAACGCCTACAACTAAAGCGACAAAAACAAACGACACGGCCCGGGAAAGTCGAATACTTGGCGAGATTGAGGACGACATTGTGAGCTGGAATGAAATATTTTCGTTAATGGGAAAACCTCACAACGAAAGTGAAGGTAAACATAATATATAACAGCATTAACTATATTTTAAGAACTAATGTAATAATACTATATTTTAATGATTTCAGATTTGTCTGCAAATCAGCCATTTAAAAAGATCAGATTAGATGAGGACGCTGACGGCGACGGCCTCATCGTGCTTGAAGACTTGCAACACCTCAAAGATTTCGATAGCAACATCGCTTTAGGAACGAATGAGAAAATAGATATTAATCCATATGACAAGCAGGACTCTACACATCGAGAACCAGGTATTCTAGACAAAATACCAAGTCAAACTAAATCCGTGACGGTAGCTACCGCAAGCATTGCTGGCCTTGCTATGATTCTATTCTTACTGACTTATGCTGCATTCAAATGGAAGCAGCAAAGGTCAATGATCCGCAAAAAGCGTAGTTTCTGTGATGAACGCATCCCTACGCCAGTATTTGAGAATAGGAAAGGTCATAAGAACAACAGTAGCAGCCGAAGTATTAGCCCTATGTTGCAAACGTCAAACATATACACATTAAATACATTAGATTCACAAAATGGTAAAGAATCACCAGACTATATGTGGGATTCTTTGAGGAAACCATTTCAATAAGTAGTGTAGGTAATGCAAATTATGTTTGTTATAGACTGAATGGAGATTGAATTTGATTTAATTAGAATAATAATGTAATATATTAGAATAGTTGGGTTTTTCTACAATCATGAAGTATTGTTATATTTTAGAATCTAACATTGTGGAAATGGCCTTTTTAATTTAAACTAGTGACCTGATATTGATTAAGATTTTTTTAATAGATCAATATTTAATATAACCTATCTCTATTCTTATTGTGTTCATCTTAACGCATATATTTAAACACAGACCTTAAATATGTCTTTGTTCCTTTTAAAGTTCACATTACATTAACACATAATTAACATGTTATTTATTTGAAATAATTTCAGTATTATTTTCTTAGTGCAATGTGCCACATCAAAGACATTGTGTTTCTTATAATTTTTTCTGTGAAAATAAAATGTAAGAACAATAGGTATTATTTTCATTTGTCTCACCTGTAGTTGTCGAAAGTGAATATATCACGAAGTTGCTTCAACACGGGTATGTCTAGAGAGTATATTTTGTTGTAAAAGTACGCATACTGTCGAGCAATGCTTCTGTACAGCTTGAGTGATGATTCGAAAACAGGAGATGGCTGGAAAAATATGACCGTCAAGTGAACTTATGAAATGAATTTAAAGTGACTTATGTAATGGGTGTATGTGAGTATTGTAATTACATATTCAAATTATTTAATTAATGCTTACTTTAAGTTCGGCCAATTCTTCCGCAGTGAAGTACAGAATAGTGGAGTATTTTTCAGGCAGTATATCAATGTATGGCTTCCAAAATGATTCTGAAAATTTTAATAATACATTTTACATACAATACCTATTAAAGGATTTCACACAAAACATTGATTCAATCTTATAAATTTTACCTTTTTATAACAAAGAAATATGTCAATAACAGTTTAGCACATCTACTTCTTCTACTGTCTATACAAAAAGAATGTTTCTTACCTGGATTATTCTTTTCTAACAATAAGAACAAAGCTAGAGTAATATTTGGCATATTCTGCAGCAACGGATCTACATTGATGAAAGTTGCTAGTTCAGATTCTTTAGCATTTTTCTCAGTCATCATCACTTTGACCGGTACTGTGAGCAGCAATGATTCTTCTTTGAACTCCTTGGTTGCTTTAAGACCAAGTTCATACCCCTCAAACTCTGCAATCTCGATACCTGTAAAATATGTCATGAACTATGTTAAATTGGCAATGGGTAATACTTTAAAAATGCAAGCATTAAACTTATAAGAGACTCATAAAATAGGTACAATGGCTCATTATTAATTATTAGAAAAAAATAAATGACAATGAAACGCAGAGTTCAACATTGTGTTTTCAGAACCACTTTTAAATAATTTTTATTGAACCAAAGCATAGATTTCCATTCACATATTAAAGATTACCGTCGACTTACCGTCAAGTTGTGCTCCATTTTCACTTAACCACTTTAAATATTTGTCAATATTGGATTGCCGCTGGCTCTGACCACTTTTGTATTGCGACACTTCTAAGTTGGTAATTTCTTTGATTAAAGCGTCAATTTCTAAGTGATGCTCCCAACTTTTAGCCACGCTAGGCGACGCTTGGAATACACTCGTCAACCTCAACACCTTATCCACCAGAATAGCCAGTTCTTTTCGTTTTTGCTGAGTAAACTTGTTGTTTTCTTTTCCGCCATTCTTCTTAGGATTCTGTTTTGATTGCGATTTCCGACCCATTGTGTGCTACAAATATATACTTCTAAAGCAAAACTAACTAAAAATGTAAAAGTAACTTAATCTATAACGTGGGAATATTAGCTAAAAATAGGTCTACAAAATTTTGAAATGTTTTCCTTTCAAAAGTGACATGACACATAATATGACAGTGACATTAAGTCGGTTATACAACTAGCTTTGAACGCTTTGATATCGAGTTACGAATGGCTTGATTTTTTTTATTTAGGGAATTTATATTTATTTTTCTATTTATATGACTGTGCGGATTAAAAACAATGCGCGAATGAGCCTCTGCCTTCTTAAGTTTGGTCACAGGTTCTTAATAGCACGTAATTATTCATTTAAAAGTCAGGTAGTGTAAAACATTCAGTAATAATTGTTGATAATTAGGCATTGTCTTTATGTAATTTTATTCGTCCATTAATATTACTGGTTATTGCAACACGCAAAGGATAAATCCACAGATCTTTATACATATATCCATTGATAGTTAAATTAAAATTATTTCAACATTTATTATTAAGCTTTTTGGTTAATTAGACACAATTCATTGGGTTTTAAAAGCTGAAAAAAATGTTTAAGTAAATCGCTTTTATGTTCTGTATTTCTGAATTGTCTAGTAATAATGCGCAGACGGTAAGACAGCAGCATCACCAGAGAGAGAATACGACTGCTACAAAATAAATTCGGTTGTCGCTTGTATGAACCATCCTTTAAAATTGCGTTTCATATCTTGTACTTATGCTATGATTTTGAGCGTAAAAAAAGATTGTTATATTTTTCCATTACATGTTTTAGGCTTAATGCTTTTAAAAAATCACCATATTATTTATAAAATATTTGCTTTCACTACATGTTTATTTTTACAAAAAGAAATACGAGCTCTACCATAACTTTATTACATAGGGCAGATAATAACATTTTTCATTTCACATTAAAATGAGCGGTAAACTCCTAACTTGCTTTCAGGGTAAAACACCATCGTCCAAATAATTGACTAATTTATATTTTAGTGTGTAGTGAAGTTCCTACATTTAGGTACTAGAATTTCTAGGTTTTTAACTTTGTAGGCAAGAATAATAGTTTACAAGCTAATTCGCACCTAAGGTTATTTTTCTAGAATCTTAATTTGATAGTGATTACCTAGTAGTTTTCTAGATAGCTCATCATATTATCTGGAACCTAAAATTAAAGTAAAAATGTGTAGGATTGAATACATTTAAAATATAGATAGGTAGGTGCCTATCAACCTATTATCTATACTAATATAATAAAGCTGAAGAGTTTGTTTGTTTGTTTGATTGTTTGTTTGTTTGTTTGTTTGTTTGTTTGAACGCGCTAATCTCAGGAACTACTGGTCCGATTTGAAAAATTATTTCAGTGTTAGATAGCCCATTTATCGAGGAAGGCTATAGGCTATATAACATCACGCTACGGTCATAAGGAGCGGAGTAGCAACGAAAAATGTTACAAAACGGGGAAAATTTTGACCTTAGGTGACGCAAGCGAAGTTGCGCGGGTCAGCTAGTTCATAATATTTTCTTATTTGATTTTTTTTTATTTCTCAATATTTTTTTAGTTAGCCAAACATCGTGGACGAGACAATAAATAAACAAACAACTTTGTTTGATCAAACGACACGATCGATTAGGCATTGATAACTAAACTTTGTCTGGCAATGACAGTGGTGCAGCGAACACTTGGCAGCGACGCAGTTACTTCTCAGAAAAGTTATTTGAAATCGGCCCAGTTTTGAGGCCAGTGAAAGAATTGTTCTTTGAATTAATCGCATCTCAGAATGTGGCATAGTTGCAGTAAATTATTAAATGCATAACTCTTATGAAATGTGTTCTGAGATTGTGTGGCGATAGGTAACGCCACCTGTCGTGTTAGATATGAACTATTGGCGCGGTATGAAGATGTGGCTGCCAATTTTGCTGGTCCCTGTCGTTTATCCAGTAAATAATTGCACTAATGAGAGCAGATTCCTTTGACTATTCTTCAATGAACTCCAGGCTCATGAAAGCGAAAAATACCGTTGCCATTTAATGGCCAATAGTTTGAAAATCTCCGTTTGTTCTTCGATGCCGTAATAATTGCCTTCGAGTTTTCGAATTGTTTATTGTATTGCCTTCGAGTTTTCGAATTGTTTATTTCTAAGTAAATAAATAATGCTTATTAGCCCAGTGTATGGAAGTATCGTCAATCTAACACACAACAATGACTCAATCTTCAATCATGATGGCCTTTAGCCTATGTTGAAGATTAATGTTGTTTCTATGTCATCAGTTTCATGTTCACAGTAACAAAAGGCTCACGAGATTTATTATTACATTTAATATCATGAGAATATGATGTAAAATACTACTAAAGTAAGTATTAATGCACACCATTAAGTAACCTACCTCAAAATGGTCCGTTTTGTAGCTTTTTATACATAAAATATACCTAATTATAGAGAATACCAGCTTGCATAGCGGACGTAGTGCCTTTTTGGTCTCATACAATGTTATTTTTGTTATTTTTATTGTTTAACTTGTGTTTAATGTTTGGAGATCAAATAAATTATTTTCTTTCTTTCTTTCTAATTATTCTAGAATGAGGGTATTTTGTACGAATTACAAGACAAGAGAAAAGAAGGCATTTGATACGCCATTCAAAATTTTGTTATGATTGCAAGTCTAACTACAGTAACTATGCCTGAATACGATGTCAACTGTTGTGTAAGTATCTACGGCATTCTACGGTAAGTTTTGTTCACTTGATTGGTATGTACCTCATGCCTAAAGGAAAGGGGGTGTTCAAGCCAGATTATTGAAAGCACAAAACAAACAATAACTTTAGAATGTGATAGACTTCAAAGTTAATCTTAACGAAACTTCTCTTGAACGAAATTACAACTATGAAAGAAATGAATAAGTTTTTTAAAATAAATCATCATTTAATCTTAAATCTTGCAAGGCGCAGAAATATGTGCACCAGGTATTTTACTAAATACCTAGTGCACATATTTCTGCGCCTTGCAAGATTTTTGTGGAAATCCCTCGCGCTTTTCCGCACGATAAAAAGTTTGATAAAGTGTCGTCTGCTGCCTATATTATTTCGAATGAATGAACGTATTGAAATATCTTTAACAAATATGTAGTTATAGATAGTAGGTAGGTACATAAGTTTGTTTATTTTATTTAAAATCAATGATGTTAAAAAACAAAATTACCGCTGGCGATCTCATCTAACGATTAAACTTGACATAGTAATTCGTTTTGAAGGACACTTAAAATATTTCTGACACACCATACATTTATAAATATTGTAATTTTACGATGTCTGTACTTTTTTTTTTAATCTTTATTACGATGTCTGTACTTACATCATGTAAGCATTTATCAAATGTAAATGTATAATAATTGTCCATACATGTTCTTATAATGGCCATTTATCGTAGATTTGGTTGTCTTCATTGATGATGAGAATGAGTCATAACTAAATTAACTATAACAATTATCTGGCTATACCTACTTGAGATAAATTTACGTCATTATCTGAGACGGTCATGTTATTATAAACTTTGTTGATTGGTAGGTAAATAAAGCATTTAATTGAGTACCTACAAGTAACAAAATAAGCGTAATAAGTAGGCATATTCGATAAGCATTTGATGATAAAATAAGCAATAATTTATAAGCATAATTATATAGTGAGAGCTTGGAAATCGAATAAAATAATTATGGCGCAATCTTTCACCTCGTCAGATATCTTTATTCGAGGGATTAATAATGACACATAATGAAGAGAGATGCATATCTATCAAAAATATGTTTTTTCAATTCATTCTGACGATAAAAAGCCAGTCCTAATCGCCATTGATTATATAAAAGTTATTTCATAGAAGATTATAAAATATAACTATAAACCTACTTAGAATAGCGTTAGGAAAGATAGAGCTTTCTAGCAAGAATAATTATTTATCAGAAAATCGAAAATCTAAGATTTTACAAACATCATGTGGGATTTTACATTAACATTGATTTACTTATAATAACTTTTACAACACTTACCCCCGGTTTCTAAGGTACATTTAGCGGTAGTTTATCTATTAAATAGCGTTAAAACTCATATAAAAAAATCGCTATACGCTTAGGGTATCACTACTATTCCCTACTACTAGATAAGGATCGATTAGTTTCACGACTATCTTAAGACTAGAAGCTCCTCTATATATAAGGGCTATTCTTAGAAAAAACTTCGAATATAACTACTACTGAAGTTGTAATTTATACCAAATAGTTAGTTCTATTCGTGTTTAGATTAGTACCTATTTATTGCAGTTTGTTCCTAGATTAAGCTCTTATTGTTACCAATGGTAATTTATTTCTTACTTATAGTTATCTACAAAAGGTTCGTGGAAACAGCAAGCGTTGTCGATTGAAATCGCATTACATTATTTTAATTGTATTCTGCGTAGGAGTTATGTCTTTAATAATAGCCTTTTATGTTAAACTAGCTGACCCGCGCAACTTCGCTTGCGTCACATAAGAAAGAATGAAAAAAAAATCCCCGTTTTTGTAACATTTTTCGTTGCTACTCCGCTCTTAATGGCCGTAGCGTGATGTTATATAGCCTAAAGCCTTCCTCGATAAATGGTCTATCTAACACTGAAAGAATTTTTCAAATCGGACCAGTATTTCCTGAGATTAGCGCGTTCAAACAAACAAACAAACAAACAAACTCTTCAGCTTTATAATATTAGTATAGATTGACACAAAACTGATGTATAGATAGTGGACAATATCTTGCATCTAAATAATCTTTTAAATAAAAGTTCCATCGTTCATCCAGGCGTTTATTCCGACACAGGTTTCAAACATAACCTAAATTATAACTGACAACCTCTTCTTTTTTATCGTCGATAAATAAATAAATGAGATCAAATAGTATTTACACTGAAACAATAGGTAATGAAGAGTTTTCACAACTCTACGGCTTTTACAATTTTTCTTAAAGATCTATCGGGTAATAGTTGTATCCACTACGATATTGTTACAAATAGTGCATTATGCAAAATGCTTCGATTTTCCACGAATTATTTGCATCTTACCAATCCTTTGATTACTACGAATCATGTCTCAATTAAGTATCAGCCCAAAGGCAATATTAGTCATGGAGCTTACATCATTTTCTTAATGCAGGTACAAAAAATAAAAACAAACAGGAACTTGTCAAAGCTAGATCAACGACGATTGTTAGCTTCAAAACAGATTACGGTTCACTCAATTTAAATGTATATTAAACATACACATACATACATACTTTATATCACGACTGTTGTACTCGAAGGATTGGACGAAGTGTATGAAATAGACCCATGTTACGCCATGGACAATATTAGTCCCATTTAACAAGGGGCGAGCTTTATGCTATTTACCGGGTACGTTACCGAACTCCGGGCGACTATTGAGAATTATTCCAATAGCACTTTGTCCGATCCAGGAATCGTACCCGAGACCTTATGATGAACAGTCGGTTACACTAAAGACCGCGCCACAGAGGCTGTCAAATGTGTGTAAATTCGTTTAATATTTGTTTGTTTGTCGATATAAAGTACACTTACGTGTATTTACAAGTCATGCGTAAATTACATACAAGAAACTGCTTTAGAATATTTGTATGACCATCAAACAGCCATGGACCGATTATTCGATTAAGTACTTTTGTATGAACTTTCAATAATGCCCTTTGAGTATACGCGTCATCTGCTTTGGCAGGTAAACACCTTATAAATATTTAGTTGAATAACAAATTGTAAAATATTTTTGTAGTGGTAGAGTCGAGGAAAGGGCATCGGTATTTTGTTGGGTAGCTAGGTACTGCTTCAATGCAAAGGTAGGTAGTGACTTAAAAGTGCCTATTTGCGTATTTATCTATCTAAAATTATATGTACCTTTCATGTATTTGTAGGTTCGTTACAAATGAGTAATAATCACTCTGTGTTGACAAAATAATCTTGTTGCCAAGTCTATCGTAACGGGACTGTAAATCCAACGATATAAAATTGAGTTTATTCTAACCTATTTTATTAGAGCGAGTGTCATTGTCCTCAAAATTAGTCGCCACCCAGTTTTAAGAGAACGTGTCAGGCCACACCCTGGTGGAGCCGTTAAGATACCGTGAACATATCAACGTTATTGGATTGCTGGCACACTGAATAGTTTGACTTCTTAAGAAGCTAGTATGATCTTACAAGAAAAGAAACAGGCTTCTGAATTTCTAGAAAAAAAGTATTTTAGAGATAAGTACATCTAATTATTCTTACACAATAAAGATACGTATTTAAAGAAAAAATATTTATTTTGAAAAATAATATAAATGAACGGACTTAATCGCCTGTGTAAAATTTCTCCATATTTTTTGTTTTATCATCTAAGAAAGAAAGGGACAATACAGGAACAATAATGTAGCGGAGCGTTTCAGTGTCTTCACTCGTTAGGGGGAAGAATAAAGTAAGCGTAAGATATAAGGCATCTGCTGTGGGCAACATGTCCTTATGTAATCCAAGCATATTATTATTCAAAATAAATTATATCATTAGCTTTTTTACACTCAACGGTCATTCTATTAATAAATGCATACCTCATTCATTGAAATTGCAATCCACTATAATGTCAGTTTCTACCGTGGAATTCCTGAGCGACACACCTTTCATTACGCAGTCAGTACTAGCCCTAGGTTCTGTTCGAAAGTCTCTCGTCCTCTTGTGCCTACAACACGGCGGAACATTTTGTTGATTGAAAATTCTAATAGAGACTATGAGCTCACAGATCGTGGAATACATTAAGAACGCGTGAACTTTATGCAAAGCTTAACGTTCCGTTTAACGCGACAACTTAACTATTAAATTCATAATCACTATCCTGATTTTCAATTAAGCTTAATGTCTACCTTATCATAATGTTATTATCTAAGCAAATTGAATTTTGTCTAGTAGCTCGAGGCGTTAGTGTGAGCATGGTGTCCGGGGTTCGCTGTATATTTAGAAATGATGTCAGGCGGTCGTGCCGAGTATAACGAATAATATAATACAGTGGGGTTTTTCTGGATTAAAGTCTAAGTAGCTTAAATCACTTACTTAGTTAAACAAAAGACGCACAAGAATGTTTAACCATTATTTGAGTAACAAATGATTCAAAGAAATAAACGTGAATTAAAGAATTACGTCGCATGAATTGAATTAACTTTTGCGCTTTGGAACTAAGATACAAAAAGTCTTGCTTATAAGTCAAAGTTTTTTAATCAAGTGATGTGAAGGCGTTGATAAGAAAGAAAGGTGCCAAATCCGCTTGCAATTGCTCACAAAATATCTTATACCATTAAAATTGCACCATATTTCAGAAGATGCCTCAGTCAAAAGTTTCTAAGATACATATTATAATGTAGATTTGAAAAAAAAAATACATTCGACACACAACAGCGTATATATTTGTATTCTATAAGGAAATACATAGGACAGGTCTATGTATTATTTAGCACCTACCGGGAAGGCATTGTTGACTCATTTAAACAGAAAACATCTAGACAAGTTGTCTTTATATGTCAGCCAATCAACTTAAACGTTTCACTTCTTTAAATCTACTTCAATACTGATAACTTCTACAATATCAAAAGGTTAATATCATTTTCCTCGCCAATTGACTACTATTTTATTTACTTCGATGTTCAATAATGAGAGAAAAAAGACAATTTTTGTTTTTTGTAACCTTTGCGGATACCAAACGCGATGAAATCAGACTTAAAAATATAAATACAGCTATGAAATTGTAACTGTTTTGCGTGTGATCAGAATATTTGTGAAGAACTTTAAACGGTGATTTCCATGCCCACTTTTTTGGGGTCTAGTTAACCAATTTAGTGAATAATAAGGTTAGTTATTTTATTTTATCTGCTAGATCTAAAGATCTATTCGATAAAAGTAATTGAGTTTATTTCATCAAATGCAATCGGATTTGATGAAATGGTTCAGTGAGTTGCAGGATCCTAAAAAAGATGCCCAAGACTGCAATAACGTTCGTAGATCACTTTAAGATTGTTTTGTTGGCCGCAAATGCAACAAGATGTAATAAAATTGTTTAACATAATTATGAGACTTTTTTATAATTACGGTAAAGTTATAGTCCATTGAAACTAGTGCCGTTTCTGAAATAAATATCTACAGATTTAATTAATGTTTTTGTAAAAAGCAAAGTCGATTGGAATTTTAATATATTTTTTTACTCGGAAGGCTGACTTTTAATTAGCACACCTTGGCATTTTACCTAGATGTCCCTAGTTCAATATTTATTGGCAAATAAACAACACGGAAATTCTAAAAACGTATTGACGCGTCTTCTTAGCATAACGCCCGAAACATCAAACATCATTTGGTATGCTCAACTTATGCATAAGCTATGCGGGGAAGTAATAATTCATTCTATAATCGATCACTGATTCATTTTAACATTATTAATTACTGCACTGGCCATACATTTACTGCTTAATGAAATCCGCCTTCTGTCCATATTGGCACGTGACAGTTAAGCGCTAAAATGGCGACAAACAATACATAACACACGTTACACACAAAGAACGCTTTATCCTTGAAATAAAATTCCTGTGTTTACTAATTAATTCACAGAAAACATAATTTTCCCCCTAACAATGACCATAACAAAGAAAACCATGTTATAGAGAAACTGTATCATAATTTTTTGCACCATTTTTCCCGTGCACCTGTCACCGCTAATGATACATTTCCACCAAGTGAACTTACGCACTGAAATATGCACGTAAGTGTTATACACAGCTCACTTTCCATGTCATCTTCATTCGGTAACAGTTGTGACGTCACTAGTGACGTAGATCATCTGACGACAGCTGCGGTTAGTGATTCAGTGATGTACAATGTTCATGTCGATATCGAGTCGTATTCTCGCGGATTTATTGCGCAGTTGTCAGAGTGCATGACTCAAGGCATACACTGTAGTGTCGTAGTACCTAGATGTTCTATGTAATTGGTGTTAGAGTTAGTAATCACTTATGCCAATCTTGGACGGTCTGTGTAACGACAGTTCTCAAGTTTCAGGTGAGTCGATTTATCAGTTATCTGAATTAACATCTCAGAGGTCCCATTCACTGAATGCATGAGTAGGTTTATAATTTGCTCTCAAGTTGTTTGAAGGACTATTATGTTGATTTCACGTTTTATGGGCTCTTAACTTGCTTTTGTAGAGGACGTAATAAAAGTCAAAGCAGGTCTTTATTTCTAGCAAAGGACTTTAAAACTGTTTATTCTATGAAATATCTAAAATTGTACAAATTAAAGCCTTAAATTAAATCCAATAGATTTATCACAAATACATAATAATTACATTTTTTTTACCTAGTCATACATGGCTTACTCATAGTTTAATTTGTAGGAGAAACCAAATGGTTAAACAAGGACTTAATAGAGATTTTAACGAGTTAAGCATCAAATCGCATGTCATCTTCGTTTATAAAGTTTATTGTAAACTATTGCGACGTTTCGCGTCTTGTATTACATCGTTAGTCGCCAATTGAAGCTTTTTATAAATAAGAAAGGGTTACTGATAATATTTTACTGATTTTACAGTAAGGTATAATGTTTCAAGGTACTATTATAATGATACGACTCTGTGCGTAGCGGGGGTCTACGATGAAAATACTCTGTACGATTAAAGTTATTGTTGTTCGAATGATTGCAGAATAGTGTAAACAAATCTTGAGTTTGACTTTACAATATGTAATTTTAATTTAAAATTAGTCGACTGTTATTAAATTTATTCTCAAAATTCAATGTTCACTGATGTTAAGAGAAGTGTTCTATAGTGTGTCACGTAATTTTAGCTTTGTGTTATTCGATTCGTGTATTAAATTTGCACGTTTTCAGGTAAAAACTTTTTCGAAGTTTCTAGAAAATAGAATCTTCTATTTGAGTCACGACCACCTATCGATAAATTGCATTCAGCACCGTCCAATCCCTATGACACGCGAATCATCGAATCAATTACGAAGCATTACATCATCGAAGGATTGAGTCATGGTCACGACCTGTTCAGCTTGATCCTTTTGTCCGTGGGTTGGGTCCTTAGTCACAATATGCCTACATCAACTACAAGTACTACCGAGTACCAACCGCTGTGTTGTAAACAATCGTTTGGTTACACTTTACGCACTTACATTGCGATAAATAATGGTAATTGTAAAGTTGAACTGCATTTGTGCTGGCGACATAATCTGCCTCTACAATTTCGAGGGATAATGTGTTGTGCACGACCTACAGCTGCGCTGAACGTTTAAACATACCTTACACTGTATTGAAGCAGATAAATTATATCCACAATCGGTTCAATCAATAATATTACTAATAAGCTTGTGTCAATATATATCTAATACGCGTAAACAGTTTTCAACAAGAACACATTTTCATTTTTATCGACTTTGCCCCATCCCTATGACTGAAAGATCATGATTACGCTACTACTGAGAAAAATCCATTTCTTCGATTCGTTTCCTGTTTAGTGCATCAATCTAAAATGTCTGACCACTTTGTTCTAGAACTATAAAACATATGTTTTTTTATAGATGATGATTATTTATTTTAGATAGATGTATGGCGATTTTAAAGTTACGCAGTGTAAATGTTACACAACTGTATGTAATATGGAGCGATATCCGCGTTTTTACACAAACTGGGATAGATCAATACGGAAGGTAAATACTATTTTACATACACCTTACACGTATGTGATTAATTTTATAGACAGTTAACGAGTTAATACGGATCTTCATGCATATAAACGATAGAAGATGTACGACAGATTTATTATAATTCATTCATTATTAATTATCTGTGTGGTTATATGTTATTCCGGTTAATTTACATTATTACTTTTAATGACCGTATATGTTCAATACATACCAATACGCATTTAGATATAGTAATTACCGATCATCTATTACTTGAATAATTGCGTACTAATGCTCTATTATTAGCATCTAGCTTTGCAGAAACTTATATTAGAACATAAATTTACATATATTTTCATTATATTCAACGGGTCGATACCGCCCGAGTTCCTATGGTGGGCACTGAAGTCTTTTGTGGGAGGTGGTAGCGCGTCCAAAGGCAAAGAATAAAATTAAATATCAGAATGATATAAAATTAGTATACCTTTTGTTTTATTCCCTTGTAATGGGAAATTAATAAAAGGTTGAAAAGCAATGGGATAGATTTAATAAAATTTAAGGCGACTTCGATATCAAACGAAAAGCATAAAAGATAGCGTCTCTAAATATCTACCGATCGATGAACAGAGTTAAATAGGGCGAGAATAACTGATAACTAATTGACTTTAAACTAAAAAACTAAAAACGGAGATTTCCCGATGTTTGTTTAAAAAACATGAAAATTGTTCTAGTCATTGTAAGTATGATAATAAATAATGTTGTCTGAAGCTTGTAAATCTTCAAGTGAAGTCTATCAAAGTTACTCATCAAGTACATTTACATATGTTACTAGTATTTATGGAACTGTCGCTATTAATAAATATTACATCATAGTTATAATCTCGTGTATTTGTTCGCAAATTTTAATAACTAATCTACGCGTTAATGATATCATTTGTTTATGAATTACAAAAGGTCAGATAGAAAAAAATACGGAACATAAGATTGAGATCATTTGGTGACGTATTTTTGTTGAATTTTTAATTTTCTAAAACTTCATTAAGTATCAAGTTAGTAAGTTCCAGGTTTTACCTGTTGATTTCTGAAAGTTTCCTCTATATTTTATTACACGAACGGCTTACGTGTATGTATGTACAACTCGAATGCGTAATATCTTTACATTCCCAACTAGCACACAAGCGCTATAACAAGCTGCACAATGGCCGGTTAAAGGATTTTTATAATGCCTTAGGCTCCTTAGTAAGAAGTATAGTGGTTCTATAAGCGGCTACAGATCTCTTGTAGCGTCAAATAGGCCCATACTGTCCAGCTTATAGCTCGACATTGGATCTACAGTGGTCGTAAATAGTAATTATAATAGTACGTAGTATAGTAGTAATACAGGAGCGCTAAAATAAGATGAAGGTGGTATAATCGCGCTACAAGAGCTTTTTCGCAGCTTCGTGGCGCTTACCAGCTGTTGTACAGAGGTGGTTAGCGCCACGAGCGTTCGAAAAAGCTCTTGCAGCGCGATTATACCACCTTTACCTTATTTTAGCGCTACTGTGTAACGGTTATAAATGCTAACGCTCTAAATTAGTAATATAGTCGGTTTATTATGGTGTAAACTAAATATATTTTTTTAAAATGAATCATCAGTGACAAATGAGGAGACATTTTATTTTTACGGATTGGATTATTAAAATAACAAGTAGTCTATCGCTTTTATTTCTTTGTGTACGTGATATGAAAGTGCGAGTTCCAGTTTGCTGTCAATATATATGTATATTATCGTCAATATTTTCATGCGCCCTCAAAATATTCAGTTTTAAGTGCAAAAATTATATAGATATGTGGATTTGGAAATTGTATTTTGAACATAAATAAGACTTTGAGGGTTACAGATAATTTAATTAGGGTTATAGGTAATAAAAAATGATTTTAATTATGTTAACGTTACCAGGCTATAGATTTATATGATCTTCAAAAGATCGTAATAACCTCAAAAAATATGTTTACCAAATGCTATAATGGCGTCTCGATCAAGTCGATCAAGCAGCTCTCAGAGTTGGTTACATCTGCTCTAGCGCCTTAAGCTGTACAAAGGCTCTAGTGTTTGCTGTTGTAGACCTCAAGGTTTTGCAGTTGTGGCATAGGAGTGCTTCAATATAACTGTTTTGGTCGCACACCAGCATTTTACTCGTACTTTTAGGGGTCAGTCGTCAGTTTTATTTTATTTTATTTTATTTTTTTTATTTTTTTTTTATTTTATTTCATTTCATTTCATTTCATTTCATTTCATTTCATTTCATTTCATTTCATTTCATTTCATTTCATTTCATTTCATTTCATTTCATTTCATTTCATTTCATTTCATTTCATTTCATTTCATTTCATTTCATTTCATTTCATTTCATTTCATTTCATTTCATTTCATTTCATTTCATTTCATTTCATTTCATTTCATTTCATTTCATTTCATTTCATTTCATTTCATTTCATTTCATTTCATTTCATTTCATTTCATTTCATTTCATTTCATTTCATTTCATTTCATTTCATTTCATTTCATTTCATTTCATTTCATTTCATTTCATTTCATTTCATTTCATTTCATTTCATTTCATTTCATTTCATTTCATTTCATTTCATTTCATTTCATTTCATTTCATTTCATTTCATTTCATTTCATTTCATTTCATTTCATTTCATTTCATTTCATTTCATTTCATTTCATTTCATTTCATTTCATTTCATTTCATTTCATTTCATTTCATTTCATTTCATTTCATTTCATTTCATTTCATTTCATTTCATTTCATTTCATTTCATTTCATTTCATTTCATTTCATTTCATTTCATTTCATTTCATTTCATTTCATTTCATTTCATTTCATTTCATTTCATTTCATTTCATTTCATTTCATTTCATTTCATTTCATTTCATTTCATTTCATTTCATTTCATTTCATTTCATTTCATTTCATTTCATTTCATTTCATTTCATTTCATTTCATTTCATTTCATTTCATTTCATTTCATTTCATTTCATTTCATTTCATTTCATTTCATTTCATTTCATTTCATTTCATTTCATTTCATTTCATTTCATTTCATTTCATTTCATTTCATTTCATTTCATTTCATTTCATTTCATTTCATTTCATTTCATTTCATTTCATTTCATTTCATTTCATTTCATTTCATTTCATTTCATTTCATTTCATTTCATTTCATTTCATTTCATTTCATTTCATTTCATTTCATTTCATTTCATTTCATTTCATTTCATTTCATTTCATTTCATTTCATTTCATTTCATTTCATTTCATTTCATTTCATTTCATTTCATTTCATTTTATTTTATTTTATTTTATTTTATTTTATTTTATTTTTTAAAAACAGTTGACAGGTGCTTAACATAATTCTGTAATCCCCATGGCTGTAAAAATGTTTCGAATGATACCTTATACATCTATTTGCCGTACAGAAGCCATATAAATATCTGATATAACGCTCAAGGCGCTATTAAAGACCTACGCAACTCTTTTATAGATGAGTAATACACTAGCCCTAAAAAAATCTGTTATAGAACCTAAGGCATTACAAAAAGCTTATTTACGCTCTTGAGCGCTATAAGCGCAACGCATAACTCCGTTTAAACTCCTTTATCTCCTAAAGTCCCCTTATACAGTTAACGGTGTTATAGAAGATTCCATTAACTCAGTTATACTTCCCTAGGCTGTCTAGCGATGCAATTACATGCTCATATATCACTATAAGTCATTAGTTTCCTACTAAACGGCTACTGTCCCACCTAGCTGTTAAAGGGTTTTTTAAATAGCTAGTATACAACTTATAGAGAATTGTACAGCATTTGAACGACTCTTATGCAACTATCAGGCTGTATAACGACTGTATAAGCAGCTTGTGTGCTAGTTGGGTTTGCCTTAATACATTTGTAGTATTACGTCTCATTTAAAAAAAAAGTAGAGTTCTAAGTCTCATTCAAAGTTTTTTTGACGAATGATCATTTCAGCTAAGAATAACGTAAAGTTAAATTTAGATTTTTATAATACCTATGTACTTAATTAAAGCTTATATTTTTATTTTTTTAAGCACTTAGTTATTTAAGATACTATTAGACAGTATTATCTATGTGTGGGGCGTGGCATAGTTTGTAATTTGCCTTATTATTGCGTTAAACTAATTTCCGAGCTCATGGCCATTTTGACATTTAACAGCTTATAATATACGATCTTTTTCTAATCATGCCATAAATATATTAAAACAGATCCGAAAAAAACTTAAGCTTTATAACAATTTTACAATGTTTATTTATGACTATAGAGGTTTCGAAATATAAACGGCTTATAGGATTACAATCAATGCGTACAAACACATACGTTTAAAGCTTGTTCGAGCCATGCCTTCGAACTAATGTGTCGTCTTTTCATTCACTTTTAAATGCCAAGGCTTGTCGTTGAAAAATCGACAAGGTAACGTTACTGAAAGTAAAAGCTTAGTTCCTTAGTTCGTGCCGATTCATTCGTTGATTGCTGTAGGTATCTATACTAATATTATAAAGCTGAAGAGTTTGTTTGTTTGAACGCGCTATCCTCAGGAACTACTGAAACGATTAAAATATTTTTCAGTGTTAGATAGCCCATTTAATGAGGAAGGCTATAGGCTATATATATATATCATCACGCTACGACCAATAGAAGCAGAATCCCAGTAAAAAATGTTACAAAAACGGGGAAATATTTCACCTATTCTCTAATGTAACGCAAGCGAAGTTGCGCGGGTCAGCTAGTATGTTATATGTGGGAACTGGGAACAGTTTAACTGAGAAATTCACAGAACTAAATTATCTGTAGTCTAGGCGAGTATAAGATTTACTGCTAGGTGTTCTTACTTCCGTGTTACCTGAATATATTAATTAAAATATTTATGAACGAGTTTCGTTGTTTTATTTTCTTTAAATATTATTATAATAAGCGCATAATTATCTGTAATCATTGCTACCTGTGAGCCGAACAAAAAGTGGATAAGTACAAAAAATTGGGAAAAGGCTGCAGGTCTACAAAATGTCAGAGATTGGATCAAGTCTTGTAGTTTTACTAAACGCATATTGGATGACTTCAACACCTTTTGAAAGAAAAAACAAATTAACAACCTTAACAAACTGGGCGTTACGGTTCTTAGAAAATATCGACAGGTCAGGTTAGGCTTGCTTCACACATATTCGGTTTGGCATAATATATCGAACAACAAAACCGACTCGGCTCTCTTGTTCGGCTTGTGCCGATCGGGTTCATCTACTACACTTACATATGTGTGCGGTATTGTCGCCCGGCTAGGCTGATTAATGCCGAACCGAATATGTGTGTAGCAAGCCTAACATGCGTATAATATTGAAGGCTGATCCTTACACAGTAGATTAGACGATTTTATATCTATTTCACAAAATTTCAAATAATAATCTTTCCTTTTGTAGCAAAACTTGCATAAACAATTGAATACTAGGTATAAATACTAAACTGAAACATATTAGGTCAGGGAGAAAGTCCTTTTGCATTATAGTATGTATGAACTTGTAATGAAATCTTTTCTCCACACAAAAAGTTCGATATTTGGGTACCTCATGAGCTCACTGAAAGAAAACTAATGAACCGTGTACTCATTGGTGATTCTTGAAGCCAAAGAGATTTTATTACAAGTTCATACATATTTTAATGCGAAAAGACTTTTTCCCCGACCTAATATGATATCTACAATGATATCGCGTGACTTTAAGCTAGTACCAGATATCGTCGCTACAAAAGAGTGGTATACCTCTTATCAGCTAAACAGGTGACTACTAAACTAATCCTTCAGCGGATAAACATTCACATCTGAATGGGACAACTAGTAAATGTATTAGTTATCTAATCTCATAGGCTACTTGTCTCGCTGAATCAATCGTGATAGCTTGAATGTCGGTATCACTTAGAATTGCATAAATATATCGGTAGAGACTGCATTCCGAGGTAGGCAAGCTTTTCTACCCCGCTCTCGTATAGGTAGGTTTATGTTACGAGCCATTTATATGAATGACGTAATGAAACAACAAATAATTATTAACGTTAAGTAATAGTTTGTTGTTATTTATTAATATTTATTCAATATTTTAATTCAAGTCTTCGTAACGAGCTAATTTAAAGTATGATGGGGCTGAAATATTACCTTATTTAATTTAATAACTCACTTAAAGTACTGTAGAGTGATTTTGTAGTCAGTACTATTGAATATCGAGGGTTTGACATTTAAAATGTATTGTAAAAATTGTTCATACGGCGCCAGTCAGAGGCACTGATCACATTTTCAAATAACGATTTGACACTTTAGTCGATAGCTAGTCGGTAGTTTTAAGCGGTAGATTCGTGCTACTACTTACCAAAATGAGTGTACCCTATTGCTTCTTTAAGCACGAGTACAAAATACGCAAATTTTGTTTTTAGAGGAAATTTTCATGATAAGAACCCGAAGGTAACCAGGAGTCCACTCTTACGTTCCCATTCCCTTGAGCCCAATAATTCCATGAACCTTTAACGAAATTGATAACTGGTCGCACTGCTTGAGGATCAACAATGTGGCCTATTTGTCTGACTGAATAAGTATGCAACAAACATAATAAAATAAATCGAAACAACCTCCGTAAAACGTATCGTACCAATGCAAAGAAGACACAGATTGCATAAATAAATGCCTTTAATGTCTATTGCAATCACATTACTATAAACTACTGGGTATTTATGCGTATGTAATGAAACTACTTCTATAATGTGTTTTACAAGTAATGTATTCAGGTTAAACGTATGCCATCAAAAACATTCTGTAAAAACCTCAAGTCTCGCCGTAAAAAGTGGTGAGATCTATATAATACCAAGTCGATTAATCTATTTAGTCTCTACTTAAAGGACCTTCTGTCTTAAGTTATTACGTATGTTATTATCATGCCAATTTAAAAAAAAATACCTTTAAAACAAATAGACCGACCTGGCCATCGCATGATTTGATTATTAGTATGTATCACACTACACAGCACGACGAGAAGTTAATGCTCCTGAAATCTTAAAGGCGAATTTGTGTTTTCTTGCGATGACCAAGTCGATCTATTTGTTTTAAAGGTATATTTTTTTTTAATTGGCATGATAATAACATACGTAATAACTTAAGACAGAAGGTCCTTTAAGTAGAGACTAAATAGATTAATCGACTTGGTATTATATAGATCTCACCACTTTTTACGGCGAGACTTGAGGTTTTTACAGAATGTTTTTGATGGCATCTCACTTCTTTTTGTAGAGCGAACATAAGTCCAATTTGTATGGAAAGACATTTTTTTTTCATAATTCAACATATTTTCCTATGGGAATGTTGTTCAGTTTCATGGGCTAAACACTCTTACCCACCCTATACCCCCTCCCGTTATGCCTCATATAGTAGGTGCCTATTTACACCTATTTATTTTATTTTCTACAGTAATAATAATTCATTAACTGCAAATGTAACCTTGTAATCTTATACATTTATATGGGATTACAAAGTTATTGTTGCAGTTGGTGGATTTAGAAAACTGGACCGAAATTAGAAAATATTAAATTTTTCCCATGATTAAGACACTAAACCCTATTTGTATTCTAAATTTTAAGCTTCTTAGTCTGCTAGAAGTACCTTAGACTTTTGATGATCGGTGAGTCAGTGAGTCAGTGAGTCAGTGAGTCAGTGAATCAGTGAGTGACAAAATTCAAAATTTTAACAAGTTGTCATTCTTAAACTACTGGTTCAAATTGACTGAAATTTTAAATATATCGTGTTTATACAAGGACTGATTAGTTGCTGAAAATCCAGGCTTCTTGTTTTATCCACAACGAAATTATAGGGGTGTCAAAAATAGCCCGAATTGCTTCGAGAAAAGGATGTTACGGCCGTGCCGCTTTTTTTTTGCTCGACTTGCGGGGGCACTTCCGTGCCCCCAGATAGAATATTATACGGTAACCTAATAAATAAGAATTACGTATAAATATTTCAGTCTAAGAAGACCCTGAAGCTAGTCGGTAAGGATAACTCACTACTAATTAATACGGCTTATGCCACGTAAGAAAACTCAAGTACGTTCAGCTGAGCTTATCCATCCATGGTCATTATTAGCTAAGATTTATTTTTTAATATACCTGCTTAATATAAAAGCGAAGGTAACTCTGTTTGCCTGTTTCTGCGTTTGTCTAAACCTCTGGTAGCGTTTCGGATATAAAGATAGTTTAAGACCCGTGAAAGGACATAGGACAGATTTTATAACGGAAATTGCACGGCAACGGGAACTATGCGGATTAAAGATTATTATTATTTAACCAAAAGTATGATTATAGTTATGTGGTATCAACGCGGATAGAGTTGCGGGCAAGAGTTAGTATTAAAGCAAATATGTCTTGAAGCATCATAACAATTGCTGTATGTTCCATATGTATGGTCATTACATGGTCATCATAATCATGTAGTGTAAATATTAAATTATTCTCAAACGCGGTTGCTTTGATCAATGAATAAGCTCAGTATTAAATAAAACCAAGGTTTACTATGCGTGATGAACAATTACAGTATACTTACTATAGCTTTATTATGTAAGGCTGAGTGCTTAGAATTAATTATGATAATGGTCCATTCGCGGTGTATTTATTATCAAAACTAATTGCTTTGCTCTTAGCCGATATTGGGTGCACAGTTTATTGCTATACGCTTAATACTGAAGTGATAGATAATATAATCTGTTTTCTGTCGCTAACTTCAGAAGCATACGCCATTCTTAAAGCTCCAATTTTTTTAGTGTGGTGCTGGTTAGTTGCTGTTGCGTCGCTTTACTTTTCTGTCAGATGTAATCCATTAGCACCTAATATATCTAATCTGAGCTGTAGTTTAAGTTGGATATCCAATGCCCGGTTTTTGAGTACATTAAACGGTAGTTTATCTATTCAATTGCGTTTTTTTTTATATTAATTTAAACGCTATTGAATAGGTAAACTACAGCTTAACATACCTCAGAAACCGGGGGCAAGTGAGGCATAATATTAAGCTTTTTTTTCAATTTGAGATTTCTATTTGTTTAGTAATGGACAACAGGCCACTGTGACATACACGTCTCCATTTTTCATCGTAAAAAAGAACAAACTAACTTATATAAGTTATCTATATTACCTGTACATACTTACCTTATATTAAATGTTTAATTCAATAAGTAGCCGCACTCAAGCGTCTGCCATTAACCTCGTTCCGTGTACCAACAGTTTTATTTATCGAGACTAATCTTGAGATGCCACTCGGCAAAATCCTATTTAATCTGTCGAGTAGCTAGATAAAAAATATATGTAAGAACTATTTTATATTCTCATTATTATAATATAAAGTGTACTATACTAAGGGCCGATTTCACAGTTTTTAGGGTTCCTTACCCAAAGGGTAAAACGGGACATTATTTCTGAGACTCCGCTGCCTGAATGTCTGTCTCCAGGCTGTAAAAAATAATATATATATATTAAGGGGGTCCCCACACAATAAACGTTTTTTTTCGTATTTTTTGCTAAATATAAACCCGACTTTTTCTAAAGTTCCAGATAACCTGCCTGCTAAATTAAGTAACACCAAGTGTGACAAACAAAACAGGTGTCGAAAGTCTAATAGGTATTTAGAAGAGATTAACTTGGGCCTTATCAATATACAGGGTGTTTAATTAATCATTCAGCCATTTTACTTACATTCAACTTTCAATGAACGTATAGATTCGGTTCCCGGGTCGTAAAAATTGCTATTGGTCTTATCTAATGTATTGGTAACGTGCCTGGTAATGGCAATAGGCTCGACACCTATTACTGGGACTAACATTGTAAATACAAAACGTTGTATTTCATACACCTCTGTCTAAAAATCCCGGTGCCACAAGCGTGATATCTATACTAATATTATAAAGCTGAAGAGTTTGTTTGTTTGTTTGAACGTCCTAATCGCAGAAACTACTGGTGTGAATTGAAGAGTTCTGTTACTGTTTGATAGCTTATTTATTGAGGAAGGCTATATCATCACGCTACGACAAAAAGGAGCAGAGTATCAGTAAAACATGTTACAAAAACGGGGAAAATTATGATCCATTCTTTCTTATGTGACGCAAGCGAAGTTGCGCGTGTCAGCTAGTTATGTATGTGTATGTAAGCTTCATCAATTTACTTACGCGTTTAATATCTATATCTTAAATCAGCAATCAAATGAGTTCTCAAACGTGTCAGCGTTGCATAATAAGGAAATTGTTCCAGAATATAAATTAATCAAGTCAATCAAACGTAATTTGATTGATAACTGTTATACCTATAGTCACACTATCTTTACATTTGATAGAATTTTTTTTTTTATCAGGTCCTTATCAAAGTTATGATTAAAGTTAAGGACTTGTACCTACACTTGAACGGTAAACTTACAGCAATACCTTCTTCACCACTAGAAACTTCATAAAAGATTTCCTTTAAGTCCTAAGCGGTAGTAGTAAGTCATTCAAAAATATTTAGTGTACATGTTACTGTAAAACCCCGAACGGTGGTAAATCCTAAGATTTTCCGGTATAACCTAAGATTTACCAACTCGCAATGGTAAAAGTCCGAACAATTCTTTTATTTCGAACTTTTACCTATATTCACTTGATGATGTCGAGATGTCGCCGGAGCCCCGCTTCGCGGGGCTCCTCCTTCTGGGTGGTTAAAAAAAATAACCACGAAGGCTAAGGTGGTTCTAACCTAACCAACCCATGTCGCTTTGCCCAAAACTCCTTCTTTATAACTATGTCACAGTATATAATTATACCGTGAAATAGTTATAAACATAGTTATGAAGGTGGATTTTTTTATATATCGTAACATAGTTTTTAAACTCTGGCTTGTTCGGACTTTTACCAATGAGAGTTGGTAAATCTTAGGTTTTACCGGAAAATCTTAGGATTTGCCACAGTTCGGGCTTTTACAGTAACATACATATCGATTTCGAAAGTTAAGTATCTTCTCTAAATATCATAAGGTTTTCAAGTAATTAAGTGCAATTAATGGTAAAGTAATACTAATAGTAATACTGCTTTCCTATATTTCTTTATAAAACAGTTAGATATTAAATTAATCCAAAGATTCACTTAACATCGTCTATTTCAACTAAGTTTTTTTATTCGTGCATGATATTAAACTTTAAAATAAATTGCCGATTAATAAATTAAATGTTTATCGGTAAAGTAATATCACAGAATAAGTAATAGTACTACCGTACAGAAGGTCCACTTCTGAACAAAAGTGAAGTTTAGGCATAAAAAATTACCTACACTAACGACTGCCACACGAAATTGAAACTTATCGCGCTGCGCGAGCGTTCATACTCCATTGGATATCGCCGCGCGTGTCCGGTTTCACGGCCGGAACACAGGGTTATCACTAGTCGATATAAATATTAAAATAAATCAATAAAGAGAACAGTGTGTACCTATGCAAATACAATACTTTAAAACATGTTAATCTGTTCCTAATAGTGTCTGAAAAACCCATTAACCATTATACAATAAAATTATAATTGTATTGCTGTCTGGCCATTAAATAAATATAGGTAGGTATCTACATAACTTTACTATAGGTAAAATCAAAGAAGCGAATAGAACGAACGATTGGCCGCCGCCACTTTTTTATAGGTAGGTATTCCGTGGATTGCGCCGACGATATTAAAAAATGATATTTATATATTTATTAGGTAGGTGTATTAGGTATATAGTCTTTGTTCATGCACCCATAAACACTACAGTATCTTTTAGCTTTTTTACGGGATTTTTGTTGTTTAGTTGACATTTTTTTTTATTTAAACAGAAAACAGATTAAGAGAATTGATAAGTGTAGCTAGCACTAAACCGCGCGACGCGGCCAGCGAGCGCGCCAAGTGGCAACCTACTGAGATAGGCCGCATATGCGGCCCGGCGGCGGCGGCCGATCATACCTACTCTGCGGAGTGGAACCCCCCTGGTAATATGAAACTAGTTACACTAACAACTAATTAGTTATTTCCTAAAAGGTCAGTGGGAGCCTATGTCGTAACAGATTCTCTCAATCAAATGTGTTAATTTGTTTACCATTACCGAAAACAAATTCGTGGGCACTTTGGCAGCTTGCTTTACTATTAATCAAACAAAGCCTTGGTTAATAGATAAAGAATTAACACCTACGTAAATGAAGGTTTTGGGATGTCAAAGGTACGTTTTGTCTCAAATATACAGGTATTTTTAGACGAATGGTTTATTGGAAAATATACTTCTAATGAATGGAACTTTTTAGAACACGAAGCTCCTTGAAGAAACGTGCAGGTATAATGAATGTTTCCTCGAAAGGTAAACAAAAAAATGTGTGTATGCATCTCATTATAAATAGGTTTCTAGAATTTTCCCCGATCCATTCTAGAAATATAAGGTTGGGGATAAAGTCTTTTCGCATTATAGTATGTATGTATGAACTTGTAATAAAATCTTTTCTCTACACGAAAAAGCTCGATATTTGGGTACCTCACGAGCTCACTAAAAGAAACCTAATGAACCGTGTACTCATTTGTGATTCTTGATTACTGTTTGTAATACTTATATAACTTTTTTTAGTAAGTAATTCATAAGATAGAGCAATGTGTGTCATACCTACTTAGATTAAAAAAAATATTTATGATTTTATAATCATGACAGACTTGGTCATAACGTTAAACTACGTGAAACATTGTAATAGTTTTCAACATATTTTGACAATAAACATCTTACAATTATTATATTAAAAGAGATAAGAAATAAAAAGAGACGTATTTTCCCGATCTTTCGGCCAAGGAATTGACCTATTGACCTTGGTCTTGATGACATAATATATTTACCCCTAATTAATGTAGTGTGTAGTTTCTAAGTAGGGCAAGTGCTATTGGGTATTTCCAATTTCTGTTAAACTGTTGTCAATAGTCGTCCAGAGTAAGGTTACGCCTTCGGATTCTAGGAATAGGCTCGTCCCCTATTAAAAAACATATCTGTACCAATTTTATAAAGCTGAAGAGTTTGTTTGTTTGTTTGAACGCGCTAATCTCAGGAACTACTGGTCTGATTTGAAAAATTCTTTCAGTGTTAGATAGTCCATTAATCGAGGAATGCTATAAGCTATACAATATCTTCACGTTACGACCAATAGGAGTAGAATACCAGTAAAAAAAAATACAAAACGGGGGAAAAAATTCACCCATTCTTTTGTATGCGATGCAAGCGAAGTTGTGCGGGTCAGCTAGTAATAATATATGCGGCTAAAGCGGGTGTATTTCGATACCCGAATGTATAGGTACTTAGATCATAAATAGAAATACTTATAGTGTACAAGTCTGTATATTTTCAAATTGTAAGTTTAAACTAGTAGTTACTGATACTGATATGGATTGTTCTACAACAATTTGTTGAAGGTGTGAACTTTTGATCGTACGATTAATCACAGTGTTTATCATCGAACTTCAATCTGTGTCCGTGTTTCGATTTATTGCTGTAGAAAACCGATATATCTAATTAAATGTAATTTATTAGATGGCACTGAATTTGTTAAACATTGAAATAGTTATAATTGCGGACACAAAACACTCAATTTTTTTTTCAACGGTCGATTGCAAAATCATATCTTTAGATAGAGTTATTTGTACTGTTTCAAATAATTTGTAACACCGAATCCTGTTCCCCCTAATACGTTTTTTACAATAGGTTTGGTTTAATTTACTGCAGCATGCAAATTGCAGGTTGCCTAATGCCTAAAGCAGGTGCAGGGGCAGGTGAAAATCTGTCTAAAATATTAGCTGTTTAAAATATACTCATAATATATTATTTTGTTATGCCACCTGCTTCAACATTCGCTATTAAAATATGTATTAAGTAAGAAAATCGGTCCTAATTTGATAAAATGCCTTAGGAATACAATCACAAAATGTCTCGGATTTTATTACCTTAACTGTTTGTCAAGGGACTTAAGGAAAATACAGGCATGATTTAAGACTACAAATAACAATATTGTCAGTCACAGACTACTTCAACAGACATATCGATTCACCGAAACCATTTCGTCTTACATTTTAAATAAATGAGACTCTCCGCGCCGTTGTTTCTTCAACATCATTACAAAAATCATTTATAACTTTCAGTTTTGGTAGCATCGTTACTCTAAGATGGCAGTTTCTCATTAATATTTTCAAACACCAAATAATCTTAATGTCTCCCCATTATCGTAGGTAGCACGTGTTAGAATAGTTTCAGTGCGCAGTGAGAAATTCTTAACGTTATTAACGATAGGGTAACCCTCCGTCTGCGCCAGATTTACAACTTAGAACAAAGGACATCAATTCTTGCCGCGACATGTGAACTATGGGGCACGAGTGATGTGATTCTTTGTTACACACATTCACCGTACGATGGAATAGTGTGAACATGCCTTTGAACAAAATTGAACAAGACATTTTATAATTTTAGAAATATTCTAATTATTTTCTATTAATTTTACTTTATAAAAGTTACATAAAATAGACGTTTTTGGCTAAATATGTAATGTGTAATTAAATTGCTCGTTGATTTATTTCACAAAGGATTTACATAGTAGTGTAAAGATTTTTTTGAAAGTTTGTAGACAAATCTGTAAAAAGCTGCGCAACACAATATATAAAATAGTATCGTCTTTTGAGAAAAGACTGGTCTTCATATACAATTTTTTTTATTATGAATAAGGAGAAAAATATTTGCACTAACACCAGCTTCGGTTGACTAAGATGCGCGCATTACCTAAGTGTTGTATTGCGGTATATTACTTGTTAGTAATTCATGTCCTAGTAGCCTGTTTTCCTTAACTGACACATAGCACAGCAAGCAACCAAATTAAATAAAATAATAATAAATAAATATGGAATATTAAACTTTAGGACATAGGATAACCATGTAGGTATTGAAACTTGGATGAAACTGCGTCATCAACGTAACATTTGAAAGGTCCACTGCAATAATGATGAATGTCCAAAAATATTTAAATTTTAACGAGTAATGCCATTCGGTCACTTCACCGTGGACCCTTCATTTATATGAATATTATTCATGGATTGATGAGGACAGTCTATGATTTTTGTGTCCAGTGTTTTGTCGTGATACAATCTTCTTGTAAGTATACAGACTCCCTGATATGGGCTTGGAAAAAATGGCCTTTATTATAACCTAATTAATTAATTTTAGATACAACATGACTTATATTAGATTACAGGGTAATCTTGAACTCCATTTCAATATAGAAGTGGTCTCGAGATCTATAAGGAAAGAACAGTGCGACTCAGACACCAAATAACATGATGAGAGCGTAAATATAGGTATTTGTATTAAGTTTATTAATCAATTCGTTAATTCCCGCTAGTGAAGATTGACTTCAATGGAATTCAACTAAGAGGAAAATGGTGAAAAGAGAATATATTTTTGTTATGGAATTTATTTCTGTGTAGTTTTTTTCGGTGAAATATCCGGGATAAACATACGATCGAATATTTCTTTTTGCATAGAAAATATCACTATTCGAAAAAATCAAGTGTTATACAATATTGATTTAAATTCAAGTTCATGCATCTGTGTTTAGTCAATCTGTTTGAAAACTCAAGCGGGTTACGCACAATCTAAATACGAACCTCGAATTATGAAACATCAAAGATAATTCATTTAAATTATACATTGGAGATAAAATAAACTTATTTTGTTACGTACAGTGATTCAGATAATGAGTTAGCAACTAGATAAGTAGCAAAAGTAATCTATTCGCGTCGAGGTATGAGCTTCATTTAGATTGAATTGGAGGCGTGGCATTTGAGTGGAAGCTGTTTGATTTCGTCCCACGGTACTCAATAATTATATATTGACAAATTTATGTCACCCATCATCAAATTGATTAGGTAAATGTATATTTATTGAGTCAATCGATTTGATTAGATATTCGTTGATTAGAATTTATTGTCGTACACCTAAACAATATTTTAATTTTAAGAACGCCTGCTGATTTCACTAATTCGGTGCCCGGATTAAGTTACAGTTTGGATTCTTTATTAATTCATTCAAACGTTTGTACCCATTTGAGTATGTTGTCGTTCACTTTTAATTAGTTCACTGTATAAAGTAGTCTTCCATTAAAATATACATTCTTCATAGCGTAAAAGCTCTACTTTTTTTTATGAAATAGTGGATTACTATAAATTAATAAGATTTCTATAACCAGCTTTGTTTAGTGAGAATGATTATTTATTATTTTTCGTCTTATTAAATGAGCATAACTTTTTATAATTTACCTACATCATCGATTTTATTATCTTAAGATTGTGACTGATAATATTCAATTATTATAATCTCGTAAGCTTATTAATTTACAATAGAAAGTACATAAAGTGGTTCACAATGACTGTAATTCAATCAGCCTTTTATTCCCCATACTTTTGACACTCGTCCACCCACGTAGTGTATTTAATACGGAAGAATAGCAACACTAATCTCATGTGTTGCTTGTTTCGTCGCGGCAAATAAATTATGGACGTACGATCTCTTTGTCCCGTCAATATGTCAAATGTGGGCCTCCTCACTTTTCCTGGTGCTGACATAATAATCCCTTTTACTTTGAGTTTTAATTGTGCAACAAAAAATATTTGAGACACGACTTTGTTTCGGAAATAAGTAATTTGTCGTGAACAATCTTAACAAAGGAGATTTGTAAACACGAATAAACACCTACTTTCTTTAGCAATCAAATTGAAGCTAATTATTATTGGTTGTTTATTTTAATGCATAAATACATAACATACATTGTTATTTTCCTCAAATGACAAAGCACATAGAAAGTGTCGTAATATACGTAATTAATATTTGTGCATACCTCTTATTTATTAATTACAAACACACCAATTTTGTTTTGACTTCATCACATGCTCCAACGGTGAAGGAAAACATCGTGAGGAAACCTTGCATGCCTAAAATTTGTTTAATACATTTATTGAGGGCATGCAAAGTCCCCAACCCGCACTTGGCCAGCGTGGTGGACTCAAGGCCTAGCCCCTCCCTCATTACGGGAGGAGACCCTTGCTCAGCAGTGGGACATTAATGGGTTAAATTTATTATTAAAGCCATTGAATAAGTCAAATATGTATGTCCTTTGTATCCCAAAGAGCAGTTAATCACTACAGAATGGATTATTTCAAGACATTATCTTGATACCAGAAGTGACATTTCCGTCGGCTCAACAAAGTTTGTTCTCTAAAGCTTGCATATACCGTCTAAGGTTAGACAAATGAATTGTGGTCAAAGCAATGAATCATCTAATGCAGTTGACGTACATAACAAAAACTCGAACAAATAGTTTTATTACAGTGACTGGGACTGCAATTTCTGAGAAAAAGGCAAACGTGAGTTGAAGTTACTTTTCCAGGATTCAAGGAAATGTTAGTTTATTTGGGACTTTTTTCTAATTGCGAAATCTTTTTGGAGTGAATGTAGCTCGAAACAAATTTAAAATATTTTTAGAGGTTTAATGTAAAATCGAGGTTTCAACGAGGCTAAATATATCTGCCAAGCATCGTAGTTTGCTTGGCGTGAAATCTAGAGAATAACAATGTCAAAGAAAATCTTTAATCTTGCAAAACAAAAACTAGTTGTCCTACGCCTTTGGTGTCAATAGGTTCTAGCCTTATAGTATAAAGAACCGAGTCATCGCAAATAGAAATCATTTATAAAATTATTTAATGCTTGTTAACATGCCACGAAGGTTGATCAGAAAACAATGATCGATCGATGGCAGAGAAGAGCAATGGGTCATGGGTTAAAAACCCATTAATCAATAGTTTATAAAAATATGTTTTTAATGTCCTGAAAAAGGATATTTAGTTATGACATCACCACTTTAAGTAAGTATTTTAATATAAAATGTTCGTATATGTTTACTAAGTGCTCTAAAAACTATTTGTATGGTTATTTTTGCTTCAAACGTGTCAGTTGTTATTCAATGAATTGAATTGCGGTTACTACATTCGTATTTTATAAAATGATGATCTGTAAGTGCACGTGCATCGTGCAATTTAATTTGCACTTTGTATATTGAAAATGACGTGATGTTTACGGTTTTTTACTCACAACTTAGACACAAATAGTATTTTATTTATTCACGCCTGTTTTAAGTTATCTCAGCCTCGCACTGGGGACAAACAAAGAAAATGTGTGACAATGCACAATTTTTCAAAAATAAATTCTTACCAAAACATAAAAGAAAAAGAAAGGTCGTAATAATACTCAACAGTCACATATAGCATATTGAAACAAGTAACTTATAGTAATTATTCTAGATATCTACAAAATAAAGACATTACAAATAGTTCGTACGCGTATAACTAGGAAAAACAACAAAGCGCTCTACCAAACACTCGATTACATTGCTTCACCCACTCGAACTTCTCATTACGCCGTTAAAATACTTTGTAAAAAACTTGAAGCAGTAGCTAATCGTACCAAAACGTTCAAGTAATAAAATAAGTTGATAATAGGTTGTAAAGACATCATTACATGCGTAATAACATCGATTATATTCAGTAAAGAAGTAAGTAAGGCTAGTCATGGCACGCACAACATGTCTGCTTAGTCAAATAACTAGTTGTTAACTTGTCTATAAACACAAATGCATAATTATACTTATTTCAAACTCTTAAGGTCCTGTGGTCAGCTTTTATCCGTAAATTGAATTATGTAAGTACTACTTTTGTCTCAGAAATGCAGTCCTATGCTTTACAGGTAGGTCGTTCCTACGCAAAAGCTAATTGTAAAAGCGTAGGGTTTACCTACAATTTTAAATTCCCGGTTGGTACCTAAATACGTTTGTTCGGGTTCAAAGTTCAAAAATTAATAGGGTATTTAGAACTTCTAAGCAATTCTTTCTTTTAGCTCCCACAAAACTCTATCAAATCCAAATTATAATATTTTTACTTTGACAATTATTCGTCACAAATAATAAAATATTAAACTAGAAATTTTAGCTACTAACTAAAGTCTCATCGTCCTCGGAAAATAAAAAGTACTTCACAGAAAATCTTAATAACACAAATAAGAATATGAGTTTACGAGAGAAAATGAGGCCAAGGCTAATATACTGGAAGTATAAGCCTATAAGGTACTTAAGTAAGGAAGGACCACTATCCCAAGGGAAGGTAAAGCCGTATACTTAAGAGAGCTTGAAGATATTAGAATCTGAATCTCATAGTTGTATAGGTAGGTAGTAGGAATTCGCAATGGAATAAAATTATATAGGCCAATAAAACTTTTCCATTATGGAGTGACTGCCTGACTGACAAGCAACGACCATCTATACCTACTGAGCGCAAAGATGGTTGTTGCTTAGATAGTGTAGGGATTTTTGGAAATCCTACGAGGAGAAAGTCGCGTGCGGATAGCTAGTGTTTTATATAAGAAAGTTATATAATGTACGCAAATGAGAGTGTAAGTGATTCCAAATTGTTTTTCTATAATCCAGCATGTAGGTATTCGATAACATTAATAATACTTACGTAGGTAATCGAATGCGAAACGAATTGAACAAAAACACGAGTAAAAAAACGGAACTATGTGTGATCGATCATCAAATCGTGTTTATAAGATATTTCTATAGTGTACGTAATTTCTATATTGATTATAGTTACAAGATTATGAATTATATATTTTTATGCTAGTATTTATTGTAATTACATAATTGGGTTGTTTTATTCCTATAAAAAAACATCACTGGATTGACTTGTCTATTTGGTTAAAAAATTAAATCTCTATTGTTTCATAGGTGATTTTAGCACAAGATTTTAATATTTTTAGGACAGTTTAACTGAAGACTTTAACAACTAATATGTACACGAATAACAATGGTCCCGAAAAAGAAAGAAAGCTAAGAAAATCGAACGTAATTTGGCCTGTGAACACGATTACACTACACACTCTACAACTAAAAGAGCTTTGAATCTTTTAAGGCAGAGACTGCAAAACAAATCTAGCTAAGTAAATCTATAATATGGATTTTCTAGTTAAACGATGTGGCGCCAGTTGCATCTAATCGCGGACCGGAAAGCGCAGCGTGGGCCGTCCCCACACTAGATGGTCACCAATTGGTCAAGGTGGCAGGAAACCGTTGGATCAAATAAATTTTCGTTACTTTTAATACAAGGTTTCATATAATGATATCTACCTTTGGACTTGAGTTCTTCTATCATTTTTGTAATTGACTCGATAATGGTGTAGTGGCCCTTGAAAAAACTAAATTGATTGTAGTTACAAATTGTTAACATAAATTGTACAGAATAAAATAAATTAGTATTATTCGTTTTTTAATACATCTCTATCAATCACGGATGACATTTAGTCTGTATTATATTATCTTAAAACTAATCTAAAGTATTATCAATTCTCAGACGGTTTAATCCAATAATTTTGATATTTAAGACGATAAAATTATAATGAAACGTTTCAGAAAATATACCTTTAGAGGTCCAAAAGTAGTTCCTTGGGGTACACCATAAAGAGAATCGTCCTTCGTGCCTCCAATCCTAAGTTTAGAGTCAACAATAGTGTGGAATTCTCAATTGGCAACTGATGAGTTACGACCTCATTGTGTGCTGAAATATTGAGCGCATTGCCGCTTAGTTTTGCGAAGTAACTGACATCGTAGGCCTCACTCAATTTTATTAGTCGTAAAATGGAACACTACTAATTGCTGTTATTCATTTTTGACACCGTTTTGGATTAAAGGACACACCCTTCGAAGAATCCAACACACTTGACCCGTCATCGAACACCAAACTGATGGTCTGACAACAAATCTGAGAAATGCTTAAAGCATTAATTTTTTTTTTGTTATAAATATACCCTTATAAGAATTTGCATAATAGTTTCTGCTTGCGTTTAGTTAACGCTTAGATTGAACGTGGCGATGCAAAAGTGATTTTTGTAATTCAGTTCTTCATAGTTTTTCAAAGGAACTGTTCTATAGCTTTCCAATATTCCCAAAATACTTATCAAAATGTCCAAACTGAACGGCATCCTTTGATGGTCTCTCTCATCTCTTTATTGGACTTCATTGACCTACGACATAAACGGTTGGATGTTAAATAAGATTTATTAAATTCGCTCTCCCATTAAATTATGTAGAGCTATTCCTCTCTTTCTGAATATATTTTAGTGCAATCATAATATTGTAGTGCAATTGGTTTTAAAAATGATTGAAAATTAAAGGTTTTGGATACCTTATTTTATTTACCCGACGTTTCGATCGAATTGCATCGACAGAGCATTAATTAAAATTTTTCAAAAATTATTTGAATTTTATTCGTGGTCGAAACCCATTGATCAAAGTAAATGTGGTGAAGTAATAACAAAGATTGAATACCTCTAATTACGAATAACAATAAGTACCTAATCAATCAATTGACTTTTTTCTCTACTTGAATCAAAAACTCAAGTCACAACATCACTTACATTCAAGAATAATTAAGCATGACCAATGGACACAGTACATCTGAGCACGTGACTACAGAACCGTGAGCTCTACATGCCTCTACGGAGGAAAATGCAAGTGAAAAAAGACATCATTTACCTACAATTAAGAAACTTTAGTCGCCAAGCAATCGAGACCAATTTATACTTAGTTAACTTTTCCGTTCTTACTTTTTACACAATTTAATACCTTAAAAAGTATGCTTTCATCACCAGCCGTTAACCAGAACCACATTTTTTGCTATAGTTAACGAAAAAAGCATGAACTATAATTCGACTCAACTACGAATTATAATAACTAGTTATAAAAGCTCACGGAACCTACCTAAAGAATTAATAGTCCTTCAACATTTAAAGCTGCGCGTACGCACACACACATACGCAATCGTCATAATAATCTATTAGCTACACCATTACATAAGTTTTTTTTTGCAATCCGTTTTTGAAACTTCAACTTTAAAACTAAGACGTAGAGCTCGTTTTCGCCCAGCAGCATTATGTAAAGACGGGTGATCGTGACCCCTGATTTCAATATACAAGCAAAACAGTGTTTCTACGTGTGTATTGTCCAAACCCGATTTTAAATTATACCTACCATTTAATAAAAGCATCATTAACTTAAAGGTTTATTGTAAAAGAACCATAACATTTTCAGTACCTGAACTTGAAAATTGTAGAGCATGTAAAATTTTATGAAACATCCTGGAAATGTTAATTTATTCTATTCTTATAATAGTCCAACAAACCGAAATATTCATACTCAACATACGGGATTTTTACATCCAAGTCTAACACATCAGTAATGTAAGACGGCTTGTTTAATGGTCGCTTTGATTAGAATTCGCGCCAAACTTTATTGCGTAGAGTATTTGAGCAGGTGCTCTCTGATCTCTAAAATCGTGCAAAGAATTGATTGCTTTATATTTTTTACGATTCTGATGATAAAACGAATGTTTTCAACCGTTAAGATTTCATATCAGTTAAGTTTTATCAAAAACTTTCAGTTAATCGCGAATTGAAACGCCTTGTGGTAGCCAATCTATCAATGGAGCCTCAACCGATCACAACTCGTTATGGCGTGATGGAGCCGCGCCGTGATTGGTTGAAGTTGACGTGATATCTATTTTAGTCTCAAGCCAGAATGCGCGCGCTGTACGGAGTGCGCATGTGTGCGCGCGATACGTGCCGCGTCGATGTGTGCGTGTGTTGTTGAGGCGCGCTCTCTGTTTACAGCGCGGTGCTGCGGCCGGCGAGCGCACGCATTCGACACTGTGTTTCGTGCGAAATCGAGTTTTCCGGCGGCTCTCGAGCTGCATTAGCGTGGATGGTGTTTTTCTCTCAGTTTATTGGTGCTAATATATGTCGGACGTAAAGAAAACATTCGGAAGCCCAGTCGACACCCAGTTCCGAGCGTACTTTCAGTGCAGCTCATAAAAATATACGTGTTTTCGGCGGATGCGATGAATAAATTTTGCAAATCGAGTCTGTGTGTCGAAAAGGTTCGTGAGAGCTATGTTTTGATCGGTCGGCGTGTAGTGGATGTGCCGGGCGGTGCGGACGCGATACGGCTCGCACTCCTCATCCTGATCTCAGTGAAACTGAGGTTGTGCTGCCAGTTGTTCTCGGAGCGAGCCCTCGGTGCGGGGGACAGCTTCGCCAGGAACATCCAGAGAGATCTGTTGGACAGCCGGCACACAGCGGCCGGCACGTGCTGAGGTAGGCGATGCTATTACGCGTGACCTTGGCTTTTTCGCTTCGCTATAAAGTGGTCCAAGAGCCAGATGTTAATTCACGAATTCTTCTTCTCGTCATATTACATTTTATGTTCGCCAAAACGCTATCCTTTTCTGATTAGCACCCAGTAGAACTTCACGAACATGTTTCTTCACACGCTGCTGCTAAACGTTTATATTTGTTTGTTCTTAATATATAATATGTATAATGAAGTCAAACACGAGATATTTCTCAGTAACATGTGATTTTGATTTGTTTCGTAATTTTCGTATGTTTACACATAATCTCATGGAACCGGATCCATAACATCCCATTACTGAAATATTTCACACCAATACCGAAATAGAAATATTAAATTTTTATGCTAAGTATAATTTAGTTCCAATCTATCTGAAATGTTGCGGAAACCTGCTCTAGAAAAAGCTTATCAAGATTTCTCACGCACATATGCATCTGAAATCGGCACATAGACGTGATAAAGAAGTGCGATGATAACAAATATAACTGACATAGGTATTTGCGAACACATGGGACAGCATTGATATCGAGCGGCATTCGCGGATTGTCAAGAATGAAATCGTTTTATAATAAAGACATCTAATTAACACCTCTGTATTGTATTTAATAACATAGCTATTTGTTCCTCTTAGATTTGATCTTGTTGAGATAGAATATTCTATGTGTAATACAGGTTTATTATTAAAAATGTGTACGGAAACAAGAGTAAAACAAGAAGCATGGAAATCAATTAACTATAATTACGTTAATAGAAGGACAAGAGAAGAATCGAAGAATCACTACATAGTATAAAACAAAGTCGCCCATTTTGTCTGTAGTCCCTTCGTATGCATAAAACTTTAAAACTACGCAACGGATTTTGATACGGTTTTCACTAATAGAAAGAGTATTTTCTCCGACAGGTTTTTATATATAATTGAAATACATTGAAACTATATTAGCTGAGTTATAGCGATTTATGTCCAAGAAGTCAGAAAAAAAATCTAATTGAAGATTGCATTTGTGCGTGCGCCGCTTATACCGTTGGATACAAGTAAGAACAATGTATAGCAAAAACATTAGTCTTTATTAGTTCTACAAAAAAGTCCGCGATGACATATATCCAGCTTTTTTATTTAAGTCACAAAAACTACTTTTCTGTATTAAAAAAACATTTAATTCGTTGGGTGATGTTTAACTGGTGATATAACCAATAATACATATATCCTTATCAAAATAAGTAAGTTCATCATCACGAGCATTTAATTTAGATTATTTTTGCAGTTTACAGTGTGTTATTTAGACATATAGTTTAGGAGATATCACGATATTAGTATTGCGGCACGGTACGGGCCGGCCGCGGCGGCGGGGGCAGCGTCCCTATAACGGCCAAATATGTAAAACTGTATTATAAATAAGAACTCTGAACCATGTTTGTTGCAATAAATAATTTTGAATTTGAATTTGAATTTTGATAATATTACTAGGTACAAACATTGTGTTTTATCACTTTCAAAAAAAAGCAAAACAACAAAAAACCCGCTAAATAAATTGATTAAAAAACATTTCTAAAAAACCCCGTATTTCAACCCTTCCATGGGATTTCACAACCCTTATTAATCAGCAAGGGTTTGTTATTACAAAATCAAAACGTTGAATGGCTTTGTTTATATAAAATTATTATAAAACCGTGTTGACTGGAAGTACATAAATCCTCCATACTCCATACTAATATTATAAATGCAAAAGTAACTCTGTCTGTCTGCTACTCAATCACGCCTTAACTACCGAACCAATTTGCATGAAATTTGGTATGGAGATATTTTGATACCCGAGAAAGGACATAGGCTATATATCATCACGCTACGACCAAAAGGAGCAGAGTACCAGTAATTAATGTTACAAAAACGGGGAAAAATTTCACCCATTCTCCCTTATAGGACGCAAGCGAAGTTGCGCGGGTCAGCTAGTATATTAATAAGAGAGGACCCAACACATAAGATAAATACATGTTACCTATCTAGGCAAAAGAATTAGTACAGAAGAATCATAAAAACAGGCCGTGCTTTGCAATATTCAAATCATTTTGATTTGTTCAAAGTTAAACAAACATATGGCTAGCCGTCGGCAAAGTTTAAACAAACATAGATACAATATAACATTTACTTTTACATTATAATAAAAGGAATGAAAGACTGATGCAAAAGAAAATAAACAATACGATAAAAAAACAGTTGTAAGTGAAAATGTGAGTTACGGCTGGAAACAATGTCTTGCTACTTATATGGTTTTGATATAGCAACACAAATATATAAAATGAATCAAAATATATGCAGGTTAAATAAAAAATAGTTATTAAAAAATCGATGAAAATAATTCTGAATTTTTAGGCATTTATGTAATAGTTAAGTGCTATTATGCAAAGAAAATGATTCATGTACGGCCTACTTACGAATTAATTGATTAATATTCTGTTCTATCACTGATTAAGATAATCTGAACTAAGTCAAAATATCTGATAACATTTGCAATTATCATTGATATTTTACCTACTCGATATTTAATCCCAAATGAGGAAAATTAGGAACCAACACGTTTAGTAAAATTTAATAATCACGAACAATTTTAAGCTGATAATAAGCATGCGTTGATTGATTTTTAATTAGTGTTTGATAAGTGTCAATTAAGTCTTATTTCAACAAATAATCATGGAGATGAGTTTTTTAATTGATACCACATTCTAATAATTTTAATAGAAAATAGCTTGATTATATTATCAATCAAATTTAATCATATAAGCTGACAGAAGCAGATTTTTAATTAAAAAGATCGACCAAATGGCACAAGATTTAAAACTCAGAAGGTCGTGTTAGCCAAAGCTCAAACAAAAACATCTATTAATTAAATACTTCGCAATTAAAATAACCTTATTTTGTGGGTTATCGTGTCGAAGTTAAAACTTATTGGGAATGGCTCGTCTAATATCAAGTTGCGTCGCGCGTCGCACTCATTGGCGCCAGTTCCCCGCCGCCAAACAATATGCCATAGAACAATGGAGAATTAACGAATTTTCAACCACAGGATTATATAATACAAAGTATCGATGAACATCGTATCGTGTATTTCTAGTGCAAGTGTAATATAACTCCTTGGCAAGCAAATTAGTTTTTACTTTTCGGTAGTCATATTTTCTTGTTGTGCAACTTGCATGATGGATTTGGCAGCCTTTTATAATATTGTGTCAATCATTTAAAGGAATACTGACGTAAATAGACAACTATTTTGATTATAGTTAATTAATATTTACCACCTCGCTTGCAGGTATAAAAAAAGTTGATTTTAAATGAAAAAATTGTGTACGACCGAAGTAAACTGTTGAATAAAGTGCGACTCTACATAGTCTACATGGAATATTACCGTGCAAAGAGCAAGCATATTATGAAATACAATATCATAAGTAATAAATTGTATACTTAATGTATTGGGCTTACATACTCAGGTTTTAAAGTGTTTTTAACACTGAAGGTTAAACTGTTCATGAATGAACGTAATAAAAATATATATGGAATGTACTTATTACTTCTAAAGTACGAGTAAATTTACATAACATTAAAACTTAACGCGTCATTGACAGAGAAAAATGCAGCTAAATACCGATTGTGGGCGAATTTATAATTTTAATGGCGTCCAAAGATGGTTTCCAATAAAGACTGCCATAAACATAAGACGGATGGACGCGTTTAACTCTAGAATTGTCTATTCTCCATATACAGATGCCAGAGACGGTCAAAAAATTATATTCGAATAAGGAAATAATAACGGAACGAAGTGATGAAACAAATTTGGTCGAGAGAGACAGAAACAAGTGCACTTGAAAAAATGGAAATGTACACAACATAATGTTTGCAGACCGTAGTAGTTATATCTTACATGTACAAATTGCAATGTAAATTTAAAGTCCAAAAGTATTATTTTTCCCGCATATTAAACACACCTCATCGCATGAACAACTGTCGTTGTCGTTATGTAATATTTTCAGGCATTATTGTACAACACAATGTAATTTCATTATCTGTCTTGCCTCAGCTTATAACTATATAAACAAGTATAGGTACATAAGTGGTATTACAAAACTGGACACTCATGAATGGTCCTCTTCGCCCACGCAATGATTTTTTATAGCAGCCGTACATCGAAAATAATCGTTTTACCAGTGCGCTCCCACCAATATAGAGGTCATCTCTATATTATCTTCAATTTTATTGTGCACCAGTCTTTAATGAGATTTCGGATCTTCTGAATGAACCTCAAACATAAATCGTCACTATGTCACAATTTCGGAACAAAAGGGGACATACACTTAGAATGGTAAAATATTCGACGTTAAAAGTTATTTCTAAGCAGCGATATGGTGACTTGAATACCATATTGCATTTAACGCTAAGAGTGCACACATCCGTGATAAGAACATTCAAGCAGCACACATGAATCAACTTGGCCTCCACACATCTGAATGGATGTTAATTAGTACGTTTGTTTTAACACTTCAACATTCACATGTGCACACACTAACTCAGCCACACACACAGACACGTGCCTGTACTCGCACCATGTATAATAAACCTTCACATTTTTAAACTGTTGCTGATTGGAAACTATATAAACAAATTAGACAAACATGACGTTAAAAATATGAAGTATGAAGCTGTCAGCTTGTGATGTGCAACCGCGTGAGTATCCGCACGTTCGCATGAAATCAGTACGCAAAGAAAATAAACTGGAAAAGTCACAGCGAGTAAATCCGATCAACACATAGAAACCTTCGCACACGTTTATTCGGTAGGTGTTATTTGATCGTGAGAATAGTACGTTCTAACTTTTGTTATTTTTTATATTGAAACAGTACTTAATCACTTCCTACAGCTCAAAAGGGCGGAAGTCATGCGTTTACAGAAATAATAAATTAACGCTTTTGGGTTTCAATTCGATGTTTCTTTAGTGTTCTGTGCCCTTGACAGAAGGTCAATTCGAGAGCTACATTTGGGAGGAGCACTGTTGCGACACGCATTATAACTTTAACATACCGAAGTTCGAAGTCTGTTTGTTTTTGTGTTGTGTATTCGGTAATTTTCGAGTGGACGTCGATCACTTCAAGTGGGTACCGAAGGACGTCCGTCGACACCCACGCCTATTAATACATCAACAATAAATCATATTGTTGATTGAAATGTTTGACCCTACACAAAAATAGCAGTCATTAGTAACGATTAAGTATTGAATAACATAAAGATAATAAACGTAGATATATATTATGTTGTGGGAATGATTGCACGGAACTGACAATTAATGTGCAGTATTTAATACAACGACTTCATAAAACAGACCGCGATAGTTACTCATATCCTGCGAATATGTTTTGTTGCTTTGATGAAACTGTGATTTAGATGAAAAAGGCCTCATAAAATGTTACATTTTATCTTGAAGGTTAGTATTGCTCTTCTTTTATAACATGAAATTTAAATAAAATAAAACACTATTTAAAAATAATATATCCTCCGCAACTTTTTTATCAACGTAGTCTATTTGTTTCTAAAAATCCAAGCAGAAACTCCAGACCCACTGATATAATCGAATCATTCTACAGTAAAGTCAATAATAAAAGTAAATCTTTATTTATTTATTTTCATTACGGCAGCACGATTTATAGTCAAATAGCCATAAGAATAAATTAAACAAATTACTTTGAATAAATTGAGCGGCGTGGGCAGGGAAATGGAAATTTCTATAATAGACACATGAACATGATTGAATAGAAATGATCGATTAAAAGTATGGATTACTGATTCACACTGTCACGGTTCATTCACAGTTTATAATACCTTCGTTATTTAAGTATCTGGCAATTGATGACTAAATATTGATTCTTGTTCTGTAACTTAGTATACAGATCGTTGAAATACTAGCAGCCTTTTGATTTAATTTTGAGGATTTTTTTATGTGAATACCTAATAGCAAAATCATTACCGTCACTATCACAATTGGGTACTGATTGGCCCATAGTTCTTACTTTTTAACCTAACTAAGAGATCTAATGACTTCTTTTCTAACATTGAACCTAACAATATCGTCTAATGAACATCCAATACGTTTAAGTAAATCTTCACATACATACCCCTATATGTGGAGCGAAGTAAACGGACTCGCGGATAAGATTGTTTGCACACAGACAATATTTGAGATCTCACAAACAGGTCAGGCGGAGACGGCTCGGACGGCCATTTGCAAGTGCAAATTTTCCAAGATAAAAATTATCTAGCAGGGCTTAATTAAGATTAAGTGATAAAGATACGACCAATAAATTAAACGGTTGAAGTAAGCGTAAAGAAGATGGTTTAATACCTGCTTAATAAGTAAGTACTGAAGATTATGGAGGTTGTGTTGAAATATTGAATACGAAATTATAAAATCGATGGGATTTTAATGAAGGGAAAGCGTATGAAAGATTCATTCGAAAGTTTAAATCTGAAATGTTACGAAAAACAAAATATTCATTTTATCTTTAAGCAGAATCGTTAAATATTGTACAACAACAATTGATTGGTATACAAATAACTGCAGTAAAAGAAACAAAATACGTATTTCAAAGTAACTTAACCACACAAGACAATACAAACAGAGGTAAAGTCGCTGAAGAACTTCATAAATCATTATTTACGTTTACAACCGCTGCTGTTCGCACCATTGCAGCATGCAACGATTCTGGTTTGTCGGCAGATGAAACTGACGAAAACAAACAACGCCACTTAAATTCTATCATCAATGTCATTACTTGCAAACTCTACATTTAAAATATGGCTGATTTATTGCTGACTCTATGCGCTCTCTTATAACATGACTATTTTCAAAAGTAAGTTTAGGTGGTACTACATAGTCAGTATTCAGATTTCTGCAAACGCTGTTATCCTTTATCACTAAAATAACATTGCAAGGCCAAAATCTGTATTGTTTGTATTGAAACCGAACGAGAAAACATCATCAAAGATACCGCGCAGATAAAGAAAGGAGTGTCATTGCCACGCGACCCGAGACGCACGCAGTAATCAGGTTACAGGTCGAGACAGGAATGGCTGCTTATTGACGCCTCTAATATACTGCAACACTCAACACATTAACCTTGCGTGCTATTTAGGCGTTCCATTTTCGCCTCACAGATTATACCCAACTATTTCTAATGAAAAACGAGGCTCTATTTGCTAAGTGGATATTTGCAACGTTCGTGTAAATAAAAAGAGGGCGATTCCCAATTAGAGTGATTAATACCGCCTATGGATAACTGGAACGGACTCCATAGATCCTATTAAAACTCGTCTAAATTGAAAGTACCAGTGTTTAAGAGGCAAAATTTCAGAAGATCAAATAAAATGTCGACACCGTGCTCCAGTTTCCTCGCTAAAACCAAGAACAAGCATCTCCAATACTCGCCAAGGCCGGGAACTTGTGAATTAGTGCAACGCTGAACGCAACTGGGTCGATCGATAGCGCACTCTTAATTGCGATAAAAACTGCTTCTCTGTATCAGACCATTAATTCTGTAATTATCGCGCCGTCTGAACATCAAACGCGCCGCGCGACGCCACGACAAATTTGTACAGGCCGTTGAAGAATGTAGCTAATGAGGTAAATATAATAGTTAACTATAAAACAGATTATATGAGCCTGCAACTGAACCCTTGTGCTGCAGAGTACGTGACATTACTAACTTGTTTTACTGTTCTACTTATCAGTCATTTTGTTTTATTTTTCTCGGTGATAATTTTAACAAAGAGGTTATTTACTCTCGGGTTTAAAGACATCTTTCTGAGTGAGGTTTAAGATACTTTTTATGTCGTGTAGTCATAATAGGTGTATAGCAACATGATGTAAAATGTAGGTCAGTGGAAGCAACATCGGAGCCGTCCATTGTTCCACTAAAGCAAGCGTGTCCATTAAGCTTTGTGTTGACTTAAAGCGTCAAATGGCTTTTAATTGGAAAGTGAGTTTGGGCGATAAGAAAGCTCCCTGTTATAACCGTGCGCTGGAAGTAATACAATATCTGGACTCGAGAACAGCTCAATAACAATTTGTCGCCCGACGACACCGGTGACTGATAGTGATAACGATGTCGTTTCCCAACTGAACGCGGTTCGAAGGAAATGTCTGAACTTGTTAACCTTGTACCGATAGGGATGCAATTTGTCAGGATGTTTCGTTTAGTGATCATTTGCAAGGCGAAGATCGTTTTGCTTAGCACCAACATTGCTCTATGTTTTGTCAGGAAGTGCCGGATCGATGCTAAAAGTAATGTTTGTCTATTAACACTTCTGGCGGCCAAAGATAGATTTCCTGTTTTATTACACTCCAATATCAGGATTGAATCAATAAATACTGAAAATAAAATGGTAATTTTATTTGCCAGTACATAATTTAGGTATTTCCGCCGTATAAAATATTTTAATATCCGTTTGAGGTTCACGCAAGTCGTAAAAATAATTCATTTATAAACTGCGTCAAGGAATAATGTAATGTTAAGCGTAGCAAATGCTCAACAGCGAGCATACAGAATGAAAACTATTTATCCATTGTTGGAAACGATCATTAGTGAGTGCAAAATAGCGTACTGACACACTATAGACATCATTCGTTAAGGAATTGTGTAAAAGATGTCAGAGATTACTTCAAGTTCGCACTTCAAGCGGCTACGTAACCACAAAGCGCGTGAGGTCGGAAATCTCCAACTGATTGATAACTACCTAGTGAATTATTTTGTAATATAAAAATAAGAGGCTCATAAATTAGGAATATTCATATAAAAACCTGAGTGGTGTCCTCAACCTCTTGCAGGTGTGGCCAATCACGAGCTTGGCCTCATTTGTTAGGTTACACACACGCGCATTACTGCATATGAAACGTTTTATTTACTAATATACTTCAATGCGAATATTTTTCTTCTGTAATAAGATGAAATAAAATGATGATGAATCTTTAGAGACATTTAATATGTAATGTTAATTGATGTTTTTCGGGACTAGCTGTATCCTATGATCCAAAATTGTACTGGGATAAGGCATTCCTGCAGGCTACAAATCTCGAATTAGTTTTAGTTTTAACATACCGAATTTAGTTTGGACTTAACTTTTAACTCAATGTAAATATATCATACAATCATTAATCTCATAAAAAGAAGTAAGTGTAATACATTTTGCACGATACCCGATCCTTATTCACCACTATAACAGCTAGCCTTCAAAATATTCTTCATACGATTGCGCCATTACTTCCCATACGCATATCAACTGTCGTTTATTTTTGACATGCGTTTAATTTCAGTCCCAGCTGATTTTACGAAGGTTGTTGTAAGCACGTTTGCATTCAGTTTGAAAGTATTTGAGCTAGACCTAGCTATTAACGAAGTGAAGGTTGCGTGTGGGCAGACATTGTTTTTATATCTTTACTAGCTGACCCGCGCAACTTCGCTTGCGTCAAATAAGAGAGAATGGTTGAAAGTTTCTCCGTTTTTGTAACATTTTTTACTGGTAATCTGCTCCTATTGGTCGTAGCGTGATGATATATAGCCTTCTTCAATAAATGGGCAATCTAACACTGAAAGAATTTTTCAAATCGGACCAGTAGTCCTGATATTAGCGCGTTCAAACAAACAAACAATCAAACAAACAAACTCTTCAGCTTTATAATATTAGTATAGATGTATTTGTCGTAATCTTCTCAAGTTACACTATTTCAAAGGATGCGATCGGTAGCGAGGTGAAAATAACATATTACAAAATTAATGACAGTTGATGATTATTTAATTCTATTTAGTTTTTGGGTGTGTTTGAAAATGATCTCATCAACAATATCATGTTACTAATTAATACATCGGTTATTAATAATATTTTTTATATAAGATTGCTTTTATACACTTTATTAACTATGCAAAGTTTAAACGTTAGTTAATAGTAATGTTAGTTAAATAACAGATGTTCATTAAGCTACCGATATTTATCCGAATATAAATTTTGGCGTGGGCGTATGATCTTTAGGATTAGGATCTTATCAAATCTTTACTATCAATCCTTTCCTGTTTTTTTTTGTACTTAAAGTAAAAAACGCTAATTCAATTTAAATTTACAACAAAGGTGTCTAATATTTCTTTGATTATGGTAATCCGTGAGACTTGACAATAAAACCGTTGCCTATTTAGCCATAAAATCCATCAAAATGAATTATAATTCAGTAAATGATGATTGAAGTCGACTAATTTAATTGAAAATTATAGTTTTGTCGTTATTCCGTGGATATATTTTAGATATATTGGCCGTAAAGCAAGCCCCACCCTCCGTTGTAACTACTATATTATAATTTTAACCGTAATATACCATTAGGATGAAAATAATGACAATAATTTGAGTATTCAAGAGTTTAAGTTATTCTTCTACAAACATAAATATGTAAATAATTTTGTGTTCCGATGTAAAATATGGAGTGAGTGAAGGCTAAATGCGTTTATTACATTAATTTGAAGAATAAATTATTCGGTACTCCTCATTTGAGTATACTACTGTAAAGTAGAGTCATATATATACTATACGTAAGTAATGGCTGGCACTCCTTCCTTTTATAATATAACTGGAGCACACAAATCAAAACTGTGCTATATTTCCTTCATAAAAATGGGTAGAATTTTCCTTTACGAAAAGTTTTATATTGGATTCAAACTCACATAAACATGAATTTAATTCAATTTAAACCCGTGTTTTAGTTTCAACATACATTTTTAAAGCTGATAAGGCGTCAAAAGTATAATAGACATGTCACTTTCTAGTTTTATTGTTGTTTTATTTTATGTGTGCCACTGTTTTGAACATAGAGACAGTGTGGGTGTGACAAAACGTTGTTCCTTCCACATGTTTTCACTAAAAAGCTTAATATGATTTATTACGAGACTGCAGACAGATTTTTAGAAATCGTTTCATAATTTTGTTCATTTTATACAATGAAAATGCGGTTTTTATGATTTGATGGTTAACATTTTAACAATTTTACTACTTTGTAAAGTATAATCTAGGTATTTTCATAGAAAAATAGATTACAAGAAACAAAAATTTGGGAATAGCTAATATCCGTAGCACTTTACTTTCCTTTCCTGCTATAACTAAAAACCCAACAGGAAAAGTCAGCCAGTCATACGATGTTTTAGAATTTGATAAGTATCCTCTTTTTGTATATTGTCTAGGTTGATTATATTTCGAGTCTAGTTATGACAGCTAACGAAGGCAATTTATTACCAAAGGTCCTCTCTAGGGAGAACCGCCTAGTCGGCCGACTAAATAAGTATACAACGGCACGCTATTATTTGCTAAACTAATTACTTATTATTAATTTCAATTTGTATGATAAACGCGGGTAGGTTTGCAAACAGCAAGCCTGTTTTAAATTAATTTTGTAGAGTTGGCCAGTAGTGTAGATGCTATCGTAAGAGAAAATATAATTATTTATATTTCTGGAGTATTTACATTAAATTGAATGTACAGAAACTAATTGCAAGTTAAAGACGTTTTGCAAAAAAGTATTTCAAATTCATCTGTACCTACTGTTGGTACTCTCTATATCATGTACTTAATGTCTCGAATAAGTGTCACTAAATCTACCTACTATCTTTTTGTGGTCGGCTTTTCCTCAGATCGCGTGGAAAAACCGGACCTGAGCATTGGCTAGCTAAAGTGTGAAATGTTGACAGATTTTCAAGCATTTGCTGTCACGTATCCGCTTGCAAGCTATGGGAAATTATGAAACCGACATTTTTTATAATAATAATGTATTATCTTTGAACGGAAAATCGTGAAATATATTACAACTTGTTTCGTCATTGATAGATGAGACTACAGTCCTACACAGTATTAGCCAACGTCTACGTTATGCAATATTTGTTAGGCGTTACCCTAATATTACGTTTATTAGTAATATGAATCAGTTATTGTTTATGTTAAATACGTTCATAAACTAGAACAAAGTAACGATCGGAGCGTCTCAGACATTTTATTCAAAGCAGATTGAGTCTATTGACAATCGCTGAATCTTACATGTTACAATACTACGTTATTGTCTCAAAATAAATGTAAAGTGTACTTATAAATGATTCACTTACTTCTATTCACGTATCACAGTTTAGTGTTATGTTGTTCGACACTTCGTGGAATCAACAAAATATGCCATAAAGCACAACACAACACTAGTACGGAGATTTTATTGCTCCAAATTACATGTTCCGAAACGTTGAACTCATTAACCAAATGTTACGTAATCATAGACCGCCCACAACCCGTTCTGAAAAACTTCAATAGAATAAATGTTTCAATGAATGAATTCAAATTGGTGCGTTCGTAAATTATTATACGGTTCAAAAATGTCATAACATGTCAACGTTTGCCTACGCAGAGAAATTTACGCTGCGATTAAAAATCCTGCTCCAATGAAAACAGTAGAACCAATTTAAATTATTTTTGTGCGCATGATTAGATATGTATTTTATTTATCTTGTGCACGTTTTATTGGCTACAACACCTACAGTTGGCAATAAAAAACCCTATAGATGTAGAAAAATATACACGTGCAACCGATGATTTAATCTATAAATTCAATATCACGGGATTACGGAGGTTAAAGATCACAAACGATGAAAAAATGTTTATTAATGTATCGAATATTGAAGGGCCAAAATGAAACAAACTCGTTGGTGTTTATAAATCACTTTACCGATTATGTATAGATATGGTAATTAGTAAATCAATCAATTTCTATTTACGTAGGTGTCGGCGTATAATGCGACTTTGTGATTAATATGCGAGCTTAGGATTTTTACTAGCTACGTATGGAGCCGGGTCCACATTGCTGCAATGTATCATGTAAAGTAACAGAATTCCCATAGTGTAGACGCCTTGCGCGCACGAACCGCGTCTACTACGCGCACGAACAGATTGTTGCAACTCTTGCGCGTAGCGACCCGAAATTTGTCGGTTTTTTCCCCGAACACAAAGAGGCGCGCAGTATGCGCGGAGCGTCAGTGTGGACAGGTTGTGAGGTGTGTACGGCTAGACGCGCGCGAACATGGAACAAGACAATGAGAACAATGCGTGTTCTTTTGCAGACTGAGCGATCCGTTCGCGCGCATCTCGGAAACAGATGTGAGTAGGTACATGCGCGGTTCGTGCGCACGTTGTGCGCGCCCCGCGTCTACACTGATGCAATGCTCGTTTCGTGTTGCATTGCATGTTGCGTTGCAGCAGTCTGTACCCGCCTTAAGATGTGCCAAGATGCTTACAAGGATAGGGCTGTTACGAAAACTAATAACTGAAATCCAAATTACAGCATAAAATAGATAGAACACACCGCCAAAACCACACTTATATTACAAAGACACTGGTAAACTTTTCTGATGACCATTCAAAATAAATGGATGACAGCCCTATCATAGAGTGAATTAAAATTTTGATCAACACGCATAACGGAAAGCCGCTGTTGTATTAAAACGAAAATAACAGTAGGCCTTGAGCTATTATTTAATTTTAATGTGTATATTGGGTGTGAACGTTACCCGTGACACGCACGTGCACTACTCTTGCCACAGCTTATGTCCACACGAATAATGAAAATGTTGCTAAAATTCTGCTGCCAGTATTACTTAAGCATGCCTAACAATAAATGCAAATACAAAACATTAGAGCAAATAATAAATGTTGACTTTAGTCATTACTTCTGATAATCGTTTCTTGCTTTGGTAGGCTCGTAGTAATATTTCTGCCTGAATTCATCCGTTTATAATATATCGTAGCGTGTTTGAGGGCATTAAGATCGTTAAAAGTGTATTTTTCAAAACGCTTCAACTAATTCATTATTTTCTAAATTATTGTACTGAATAATCCCCCTTTTCGACATGTTGTACTTTCTTGCTATCCAAAACATTGGGTGTTGGCGTCACGCCAAATGTCAGGCGCAGGTTGATTTAAAAAATATCTACTCTTGTATAATGTAATACACGTAATATAAACAGCTTGGTTTGTTTATTTTCACGTAGACAATACAAATCTGACATGTAAGTTTGTTCCATATCACTTGACCTGTAACTAGAAATATGTATTTAATCTTATCCAAGCATTAAAACAGTTCATAGTTATTCTCGATAATTCAGGACTTACAGCTTGGTAGTTTATGCCTAGAAACTTTAAAAATGTCAGGTGTTCTATTTTTCTTTAAGGAAAAATTTTCATACGATTCATTGAAAATTATGATACGACGTCTTCATACGTCAGTTCGCGATAAAAATCGTTTGAATTCATAAAGGATATATAATTTGTTATAGGCTTAAATATTTATAAAAAGATTTCTAAATATTTACACGATCGCTACAGAATCTCGTTGCTGTCTTAATAAATTCTCGACAAATTGTTCACCAAATACTTGTTATTTTTAAGTTTATTGATATCTCTTGTGCAAAGAACGAAGGTATTTTAATTGTAATATATTCGACAATAAATAATATAGGTATAAAGTTATAACATAAACAAATGAAACTATTTGTATATTCTGCGGACATAGTGAGCTCGGTGTAACGTCGCAATCATATTCAAAATGAACATCGTGATAAAAGTGTCAAATCATGGTGTTATGTTAATCATGCTTGTGATTAACCCTGTCTGTCTACATCAATGTCAGGCTGTCAAGGTGCTAAGACTTAAGTATTTAAGTTCAAGATAATAACTTACTAAATTCTTATAAGAAATTGTCTATCACTTTACAACACCGTCAGACTAGCAATCTACACACGTACTTATTAACTCACATCTATTTTATTTCGATCGAATTTTTCGTATCGTAAACAGACACATCCGATCATAAATAATGGGCTTTTGGCAATGTCCCATATACAAAGAAGTAAAGTTTAAAATGTGTATAAAATTACAATAAATTGAAACCCGACGGAGAATTGTAGAGAAGAGTATCAAGATTTCCGCTAAACATACACACACGTTAAGTGTATTAGCATAATATTAGCGGTTCAATAATCGTAAAGCGTCAGGTAGTATGGGTGGTCCTGTTTGGCGTATCTCCAATTAGTTAAAGTGCGAATGAGCATAGAATTTGGATATGAAGAATTGAGACGCCAACTGGACACATAGATATTTATTAGAGAGGTGGTAGAGGAATGAGAAATGAACAAACTGACAAAGATGGATTAAGGACAAGATTAGAGTGCATTTTGAGGTCGTATTGAGCTGTGTTCTTGAATATGTTACGGGAAAAATAGAAACGATGCGTCAACACGCAAAGTCAATAAGATTCAATGCATTTCTGAAAGGACAAAGTACCCATAAAACAACTGTATCACTTTTGATGTATTTATAGCTGCAGAAAAAAGAAAAAAAAAATGAAGTAAAGAATTGTGAGGATTAATTAAATTAGGTCAGATTATAAAAGACGAGACTGACGTTCTAAGAATAAGATAGCATCACAAACAAAAGCAATATCGCAGAGTCTACAAAAGAACAATAAAAATGAAGTGAACAGAACAATAGGAAAATAGGGCACGGTATAGAATGGGTAAACTTGTGTGAGGGAAATCGGGGATGCACATTTTAATGGACCGACCATGGCGTACTGCGTAGTAATGAAAAGGGGCTTAGAACGTTCTGTAACCAATTTGATCCGATTTCGTAAGAATTGAGTTTCAGTGAAGTAGGTCAATGCTCTGTTAAGCTTTTTTATTGAGCCTCCGGTTATTAAAAAGCCAATAAATTTTTAATTGGTCATTGATTTTTACTGACGAACTAAATTGATATCACCAAACAAAACATGAAAGAAAATAATTCTGTATTGCTTTAAGTTCAGATTTAAGGTATGCTTGAATGAGATGAAACAAATGCAAAATATTTCCTAAATATTATTGGTAAAAGGTTTGAATTCTAAAATCTTTAAAAAGTTATGACAAACCTAATTATATAATTATCGAATTAGTTTTTCTCTCAATCCATTAACAAGAAACTGCTTTTGTATTTTCCTTTGAAAAATAATAGTTACACGGGCATGCTGCCAGGCGAACTACTACAAATAAATTGTAAAATATTGTTGATAATGTTGTCTTTATTTATTCTTTTTATTTACTTGTTTTCTTTTTGTTTTAATCACATTCCTGCCGTATTCAATTCCTGATTATATGTAACTTTATAAATAGCAAACCTAAGCGTACATTTCGGTTTATTTTTATCAACAATGAATAGAAAATTAGTTTTATCAACCTAAAATATTCACGAACACCTGAATTCTAATGCAATTGTCACGAAAACAATGCGGGCTGTTCGCGTAAGTACTTACACTTTCCTAGAACCGCAATAAACTATTCAGCGTACAAATATAATATTGTTTAACATGTTTTAAGAATGTGCAATTCATGAATAAAGAAACAATGGAACTAACAGCATCGCACCTAGTCTTAATACGGAGAGCTCTTGTATAAACTTAGAAAGGGGAATGCCCTGTCGACTCATCAAAATATAATATTTTGTTCTGTTTGCAAGTCAGGTACTCATGTACGGAGAATGCAACCAAATGCAGCTGTGGACCGAGCTTGTTTTGGTTTCTATGAACGATCTCAAGTTTCTAAACAACAAAGCTTCAAATAACTAAAGAATTTGCTAGATCGAGCGTTCATTTCCGAATATATTAAAGGCTTAAGTGGTTACCCTTGTTACTGGCAACGAAAAATGTCATTGTCGAGTGAGCTTAGATATGTTGTGACGTGTTTTAAACGTTAATACATAATTTAGAGACGCCAGGTCAGAAGGTGAAGGAAAATATTGTGACACAATAGTTAGACAATTTGTAAGCTTCAGGCGTCACATTACGTTGTTACATGCATAGGTACAACAGGTATGTTGATGAACGTCACTAAAGATAATAAACAAGAGAATTGAAGCTCCAGTGTGTTTGTTTATCAATTTAAAAAATAAACTATATGCTACCGCAGTGATGGCAGCGGCAATGCGGACTCGTTTCAAAGCGCCTCTAATTATACATCTGATGTGATACGCACCAACATTCAACAAAAATCATCAGGATCCACGACTCTAAAAAAATTCAGAGTACCACAAACACACCCTTTAATTCAAAACCACCAAGGGCTAAACGTGACTTTTCGTTAAATTAAAAACGCATTAAAGCAACGACCATGCATATAAAACAGTATTTTTAGCAATTTACAAGACTGACCATCAATTCGCCATTAGTTCAACATTGTGCACGATTGCATATCGATTTATGTTATTCAGGGCCGTTTATATAACAGTTTCATGGTTTTTTTACTCACCATGGGTGATATTAAACTCTATTTAGTTGCTAATAGAGAGATGAAGGCAGATACGAACGTTTTTATTTCGCTATTAACGTTGAGTTGTGACTTTGTATGGAATAATACAGCCACATGTTGAATAATAATATTTACTTAATACGCTACAGACTAACCTTACGATGTGTAAAGTTCAGCAAGAGACTTATTACCTTGTTAGGTAGGTCGTTAAGGTAAACGAATAACCTAAGATTCCAGACATTTTTTAAACAACTTCAATGCCCTTAAGGCAGAGTTACATGAGTTATCCTTTGATAAATTTTTCAATTGTTAATTTAAAGATCAGAATTTACCGATTCATCATAATAGTCTCTATTATGTCTGCATTGTATTGTAACGAAAGTTATTTAGATTGCAGTTGCTTTCTTTATCTTACAAAAAACAAACTATCCCTATTATTTTACTCTTAGGTTATACATTTGCTAATCTCACACCGGCTAACATTATTTGCGTAAAATATTCTATAGTAAGTATTAGCATTTTGATGGAAACATTTGCTAGGCAACGGTGCAGTCGTGTAAAAGGGTGGTTGTTTTAAAATAACACTATTCTATATTCTACATATAGATGAGTGCTTGTCAATCGCAAGAGGACGTTGTTTAGACAAGTTTGAAAATATTCATAGCGTGTTTGTTTTGATTTTATTCTATTCTATTATCTATTGAAACCCTTTGTTCTATTCGTTTGTCTATGATTTGTCTCATTGTCAACCGAAAACATTGCTCTTGTATTTTTGTCGAGGCTGCGACGGACCGCTTGTTGTTATTTTGGCTAGTCAAATCAAACGTAGTCTTCATATCTCTGTCGGGAGATAAACCATACAGCGCATTGAATCGTCTTGAGAATAGATTGATTTCTAATTGTAATGTTACAAGTAGTAAAATTTATAAGCATACTCTACTATATGCCGATGATTTCGAGAATCTTTTTACACTATATCACCGAATGTTGAACTCCGTAAATAGACTAAATTTGCGCAAATATGTTTGGCTTAAATAGCGCTACTAATATAATTCATGTCCAACATTTCGTTAACAACAAAAATAACACAATCCTATTCTTCAATAAGGAACCAGCAAACGATTGATACGCAGGTAAATCCATATACAACATTTAATATAATTTCCTGTACATTTGGTATCGATACAGGAAAGTCAAAACGGTATTTTAGCTTTAATTATACGCTTCAGTAGTTTTACGTAGGTGCTCATGTGTTGCGTACTTAATTATTATTTAGATAGGTAAAGCAGGCGCAGTATTTATCAACGTAATGCTAAACATGAATTGTAGTCTTGTTCAAGAGTGTAGCACTAACTATTCTAGCACTTAGGTTCTTGAAAGAAAACGAAAATGTCGAGGCGTTTGAAACGTTGAGAACTACATGAGTTGCTTCCAATTTACATAACTCATGTGGACGTAATTTCAGTTTCTTTGAGATAAAAAAAGTAGAGCATTAGAATAACACTTACTTTTCTTATTATTATTTTGGTAGATGCCAGGAAATTGAAGAATAGTAAAGAGTCGCAGAATGATTGATTCTTGTTGTTGAGTTAAATTTACATGAAATATTTTTACTAGTTTGTGTTCAGGTATCCACCATTAAAGTGATTTAGGTGATGATAATGATGCGTGAATTAAATGTTACAAATGATTCTCAGAGTTTGACACGAAGAATCAAAGAAATCGCCACATACATTATTTTTATTACCATAATGTATTATATTGGTCTATTTCTTAATGGGATATGTCTGTATTGCTATTCCGAAAGAACTCAAAGACAAACTTATTATTATCTAATGTTAACAAATATTAAGTCATGTTTCCGACTAACGTATAATAAAAATGTTATTTTTATCATATCAATTTATCATAGAGTCTGAAGCTAATCAGGACAAGGAAATATTAATAAACATTTGTAGATATAACAAGTAAAATATATGCGTCTGCCAGTTAAAATATGATGAACTGGACTTTTACAAATGAGTGTTATTTTCTAAAGCACGTCAGCTATTTTGCATCGGAATGTTAGTTATGCGAGGTGAACGAATCTTTTGTTTCACTTCGCCCACATAATAACTATAAATTACATGACGCACAATTCGCAATAATTGCAAGTGTAAATACGCTAAGTACGCTAACACAAGTGCCAAACGCACAGTTTAACTAGCTGTGCGTAATTTGAAAAATTAGCCTCATAATTAGCATTCATAGCAAGTACGAAGTGAAATGCAACTGCCTTTTATGTTCCGCCAATCAGAGAGCTAGTTCGCGAACCGAGGCCACGCCTACACCGATGTGCACTGACCACGGCCGCAGACAACCACACGTTTAGAGGTAACGATCTAAACCTACCGGCGCGCTCATTACGTAACTAAATATCTATGAGTCTGTGCACTGCGCTTTACCGCAAGATGAGCCGTCACGACGCTACTCACGAGCCATCAAAGCGGATTCGATTTTCACACGCGCCCGCGAATTCTGCGTAAACAAAATTGCTCAACGTTCCACTCTTAATTTAACATTTAATTGAACAAATCTAAAGGTCTCTTCAGAAGGTTTTATCACTACGCCTATTAATTATTGTCGATGTTAATGTAAACGAATATTTTTTTGATTCAAGAATCACAATCGTGAGCAATATATTAAGAACTTCCCATTAATCAATATCATGCAAGGTGACTTAGGAGTGACCTTGTTGATTATTATTTTATCTGTGATCGCGTGAGATGAAATGAATAGTAATCAAATTATAGACAGCGTAGTGTTCTTAGAACATAAAGCGTATTGGTGTTTCCTGTTCGAGCGGCTTGTTTTAAATTTCCTAGCCGCGCAGCTAGGACCGGTAGACCGCGTCCAATCGCACTAAACGCAGGAACAACAAAAACTAGAATAATGTGTGATGATTCCTTATCTGCTTCGGATACGTGTTTAGCTAGAATGTTGGTCTATTATTTAAAAGAAGCAGCGACTTTTTATGTTTACAACTTTTTGCGCTTCCTACTGTGTTACTTGTTGAGTTCGAAGTTGTTTCTAATAAAATTAGTATACCGTCTGCGCTTTGGGAATGGGGCGTAATGATAAAACGATAATCAAAGTCAGTCGTAAAATGTGTGCATGAACCGTGGTCGTCAAGTCACATAATGAGAGCTGGTGACCCACATCTGGCGCCACAACATGTATCGTGCCCTATATAAATCTCTCTCTAGAGTGTAGACACCGCACTGTGGCACTGGCGTGGGCGTCAACCTTAATGGATTTCCATTACAATAAGCAAATATTACGGATTCATGGATAATAATTTTCACATAAAAAGGGACATTGACGAAGTATATAAAAAAGTGAATATAACTTCACTCCTACACTGTTGATCTCGTATACAATATGTGGGTTTATTAAATTGTTTGATCATTTTTGTCAGTGATTATGTTGTTGATCACAATGCAGCAAAAAGTACACAAAAGAACTTAACATATTATCACATCCGTTCATTTGTTTAAAAAACAAATTTGAATTTCAGTTTGACGGCATTGCAGTGAAAATGTGTATTGTAGAAGACAGGGCTGAAGATTAAAATGTAAATGGTGAACATTGTAATGTAACCCGAGTATCGGCAATAACGCCGGTTGTTTACGGCGTCGCATACAAGGTATCTAAACTACGGATATAACGAAACAATGTTGCTAAAGTTTTACAGCCCACCATTCGATTTCATGCTAATAAATTACCCTACAATGTACTGATCAAGTTATTTACTGCTTTAAATGAGTGTACACAATATAATGCAGAAAATCATAAAATGCACCGGTATATCAGCTGAATGTTAAAACGTGTCTTCGCTTAAGAATCGTTTATTCATATGCGGTTTCTTAGGTGGTCGGTCTATTATTCGGGGAATTCCCTAGTCATTGAAAATGTAATCACGTTAAACTAAATAGCACTTAAGATTAAATATGTGCATCGATAATCATGCTTCATGGTTTGTACTATACATATCTATCTACCTATGTATTTGAAGTTTTGTGCACAGAAATGAGTGAATAAATTTTCACGGAAATGCTATTTTATACTGTATATGTATATGTTTGTCCAGGCCCCAACATACCATTTTCGTAGACACACGAAAATATTTTTTAAATATTGTGTATAATCTTTGAAACTATTATATTTAAGTATTCCAATTAGCCCTCTGTAACAAAATTTGAACATTTTCATTTCTATATGTCTCGTTAAATTCCATATAAATGCGTAGGTATGAACATCCACAGAACAGATTAAGTTGCTCCACAATGTGGGGAATGACGGAGGAACTTAATACTTCGGGAGTTGTGGTCTATAAATCTTAGCGACGGAGTGCCGGCGTCGTAAAGCGCCTTAATCGGGTCTCTCGCAATTACTGTGTCTTCACCAAGGCCATTTTATACTGTAAATATCCTAGTTTGTTAATACAATATACGGCGACGACCTCCAAAGCTTGATGATACTTTATAGCTTAAACAGATTTTCGCTGTGAAGTCGGCTCTGAACTAGATTAGTCTGGAAAGAAACGACCGAGTTTTGCAGTTGAACTACGGCAAAAAACAATAGAAATAGACGTTGCTTTTTGCAGGATTAATGCGACAAAACTAAACGAAGTCGTGAATTCGTGATTTTAGCCTTTTTCGTATAGATTTTTTTAAGACATGATTATTCTGTTTAGGGGATGGTTGGAAGAATAGTGATAGTCCAAGTAAATACTTTGGGTTATTAAATTTAGCGACAATTTCACAAGAAATTCATTGGTCGGAAACCTTCTGGAGGCGATTTTTCCTTGGCAATTAAAGATTATGATAACGCCAGTGGTAGAACATGTACATCAAAAATCGTGAACAAGCGATCCTTTATCTTAAAGATTGTTTGATCTCTCATCAGGATCGTTCCCTTGAAGATCATGACTTCAAACATTACCGATACTAATTGCTTTGGCACAATTCAAAGCCACGTTCAACGGTTACTGCCGTGTTAAAGATCACTAGTGTGTATTATTATGTTGTACAGTATTTCTTACAATTTATTTATATCTAACGTTTTAATACGCGTTTGCAATGTCATACAATAAAGATATCTGTTTTTATTCGCAAAGGATATTAAACATTGAATATGAACTTCAATTCCAGAATAAACATAAAATCTATTGCGTTTAAATACAAATCTTACAAAACGCAGAACATGCTTGAAGCAAAGCGTTAGCCGTACAGCTACAAAAGATAACTTCGTACTTCTATTTCATTTTACCCAAACAACGCATAATTTAATAGCCTATACACAATTATATGTACATTATAGAGTCCTTCCTCAAGTTATCAGACAGACATTGAATCACGAACTGCCGTGTGGGTAGCATAGATTAGGACTAGTAATATGGGTCACAGTTTTAGTGTCAATATGTGAACACCACAATTCCTATTGTCTCGTCTCGTCTCGCATAGCAGACGTTTTGGCTCGCAAATATTTTTTATTATCAAGACTGAAGGAACAAATGGATTGTTAGACGTTTATTTGCATCAATGATTTACGAAATCATAATACTATAGCGTACAGACTAGAAACAAATATTGTTCTCAAACTACAGTAACTTTACACGGCCTCATATTCTTAATAAATTATTTTAGATGAGTTTCATTGATCCCTTGACTCATATATGGGTCAGATTCATAATGATCGTATCAATATATCGATACCTAATGTGTCGAAACTGGGTGTTCCGGCAAACATTACAAGTTAAATATTCCATAAATCATGCGCTTAAAGCAATATTTGCATTATACGAATCCTAAAATATCGCGTGACATGATATCGAAACAGCTTTTTTTGTTGTACAGCGTTTATTCAGCTTCATTTTTTTCGTTTTGCGAATCTTTTGTGACATCAAAACAGGTTCCACACCCACAAATTCTCGGACCGCGAAGCCACATTTGCGAAAGTTTGGAACTTCTCATATTTTGTCTACATTATCTTCTTAAATCATGACGATTAGGATCAGAATTGCTCTTAAAGTCTGATTTGTGTGGCTCTTAAATTTGACAGATGTAACAATTTGTCGAATATTTGTATCCTTCCGTTATTATAATGTTATTGAAAGCTGACTTCGGTTCGATTAAAAAACGACTCTACATATTAATTTTCGAATGCAAGCCTTGCATTCTTGCATTAAATTTATTATGTACCTATTAAATACTCGACATTCATATGCGAAGCTTCGACAATTTTCTCATCTTTCCGGATTCTTTTGAAAACTCATTTTTATTAAAAACTCGGCTTTGAATGTTTATTGGAATAAACTTATGCTAACAACTTGCGGTTAGCTGTTTTATTAAAGGGTAAGTTTTGTGGTCGCACATGTCGTGACCTACTCTTGCTATGAATGACTTATTTAGACAAATTTCTCGTAACTCGTTTATTTATAGAGGTTTATTCAAAAACTTTTCCTTAAACTTTGAACAAATACCCAAGGAAAAAATACCTAAGGACGAAACCTATTTCAGCGTGCATAAAAGAAAGGGTATTAAGAATTTGAATAATTGATGGTAGGTAGATCATTATAAAATGTTTTCCAAGAATAAAACGGCTTTCCTAACCAAGAAACTAAATTGTTTTCGACCATATAGAGATAATTGAACACCTTTAAATTTTCACGTTTCAAGTAAACCCACGCTTTTAAGTTGTCCATATTTTGTCCTGCACTTTGAATGAAAAAAGCCAGATAAAATTACGTTTTCCGGTGTCAGATAAAATTATTTCATGTCCATATATCTTTGGCGATTGAAAGGGGTCGTGACCAAAAACGTTGTATTAAAGAAACTTGCGTGTGTCGTAAACTTGGTATAATAAGACTCCTGCGCAACTCATCGTCCTACTTCGTAGAGCCTTACAAGTCCATCCCGTTAGAACATTATGCACCGCCTTTTACAATTCACATATTTAGAACGTGTTTTACCTGGCTAGAAGATTTTCGTTCACTTCACTTTGAATGTTCTTAGGCGTGTTGTTCTTTTTAATCTTTGAATAAATAACATGTATGTTTATTTAAGAGTTATTAAACAACTATCGTTCAATATTGTATACTCAACTTAATTATTTTAGGTACTTACTTATATTAAAGTTCTTTCGCTCAAGAAAGCGTCGAAAAGATTAAGATCACATCATCAGCATTACTGCATTTGTCTCAGAGTTAATTTTCCAAGAAACAACGACAATGTCAACATTGCAATTTGATTGCCTACATACAACAATTAAAATAAATGTTTTAAGTTTCGAGAAGCAACGAGTAACGGGTTTCTATAAAACATATAAATAAAACTGATTTAAATAGCCTAGTCGGACGACCTTCATGAGATGATGATGATTAAGTTTTGTTGTGTACAGGTAACAATACGAGTGCCTATACTACCTAAGCATTGATGGCCACGTACTCATAGGTACCTAGTAGAGTACGCAAACTATTGGACAACCGTCGGAACTGTCCCAATTCCTTTCCTTTTTTTTTCTTTCCTTCATGAACTCCAGACTTCCATTTAGTTTTAGTTGATTGGAAAAAAGAATATGTCTTGGCACAGTCCCAGTCTTATGATAAACGAAGGTTTCGATGACCCAAATACATGTCGGTGTCTGAATTATATGCGTCAATGAATTTTGCTATTAAATTAAATACACAAGACAGATTTCACAGTGTAAACATGCACACGTGTAAACTTGCAAGGGGAATATTAATGAGGTTTTTGCATAATTCAGAAGATAAAATCATGTAAAACTCATCAAGATGTAATCTCCTTTCTAGATGCAAATGGAATTTTGAGGTAGAAGTGAGAAATAAGCTTGAAATGAAGAATAAAATATATTTTATGTTTGTCTCATGTCTGTGTTAATGTGTGGCAACAGTACGTACATAATTAGCCTAGTGCTTTGTCAGTGTCCAGGTATTATCGTTTTATTGGTTTCCTGTCGTAAAATGTTCGAGGTCGTCTAACAAAGTGCAGCCCATCGTGATCAATAGTTGCAGTTTTCCGTGTCAAAACGTGCGCGGGCGCAACACGGTACTAGGAAGACCTTCCGTATTGTGATTGATTTTATATATTTATTAAAATCGATTTATATACCGTTTATAATTCTACAATATCTAACGGTTTTAATAACTCAATTATTTTTAATAACTTTATAAAATATCTTGTTAAGACTACTACAATAATGAATATCAAAATTTAATTTATTTATTACTAATTCATATTGCAACATGCTGCTTAATAGGTATTACGTATTTCTATTAGAAAGGAGTGATTTCGGATTTTTTTAGTTTTAAAGCTAAAGATGAATAGAACGTGCAGTAAGCTTATTAAATCGATTGAGTATGGCGTCTTATCTTGAATCATGCGTACCTAATATTATATTCATGTTCAACCTTATGAATGGGTTGACGATTTTCATTAACAAACATCAAAACGAAATTCCTCAGAGTGTAGATATTTTATTTATGTGAATTTAAATCAATTATATTAAGTCAAATTCGATACATCAATTGTGGGCTTGGCGTGCGATATAATGTTAATAAAATTATATATATAGGTATATGTGTATACTAGCTGACCCGCGCAACTTCGCTTCCGTTACATTAGAGAGAATGGGAGAATTTTTTTCCCGTTTTTATAAAAAAATATACTGGTACTCTGCTCCTATTGGTGGTAGCGGGATGATAGATATATAGCCTATGGCCTTCCTCGATAAATTGACTATCTAACACTGTACTGTGTGTATCGGACTTGTAGATCCTGAGATTAGCGCGTTCAAACAAACAAACAAACAAACTCTTCAGCTTTATAATATTAGTATAGATATGTGTATGTATATGTATATAGTAAAGAATAATCTCGGTGAAGGTTATATAGTTGTATATCTATGTATCTGCACGGAGATGGATGTCTTCTTGAATTATTAATGAGGAAAATATTTAAAGTTAATTCTCAACACTAGAATTTACCTAATGTTGTAATCAGCTGCAGTGCTGTTGTTTTGTGCTATTATAAGAAACTTCTTTTAATTGCGAAGGTGTTTAAATATGAATATATGTTCAGATTGAATGAAGATATTTAAGAATATTGTGAACTAGGATTTGTCGATATTTAGTAAAAATAAAGATTTTATCCAACTTCTAAGTGATAAATGATCACTTAGATACCTATACAATTATTAATAAGTTTTTTACTTATATTCAATATCGATCGCGATTAATAGTTGGCTCGCGTTTAAGATCCGTTGCATTATAATATTATAGTCATAGTCTCAAAACAGTATACAGCAAAGTAGAGTTTAATTGAAAAAAGTATTACCTACTTACTCAGCATTTTCGAACAAAAAAGCGGATAAAATAAGAAATACAAGAACCATCGACCCGTCATTTGTCGAACTCGAAACAGTTTAACATTTGGGCTTTTGGCCAAAACGATACAAGCACTTTTACTTTAGAAACGAGTTGAGTTTTCACACAATCGTTAATGGGTTCAAAGATCAAATTGAAGTAGAAGTAGTGCCAAGTGGACGGCTCATAGTCTGCAATCACTACAATTAACAATTTCCCTCAGTTGGCGGCTACAGAATACATATTTAACAAGAGAATACTAGAATGAACAAATGCTAGGATGAATTTTATTATTTTTTATGAAGAACCGAGTATGCTTGGTCATAATAAGTTATTTGATACGAATTTTAACGCAAGCAAATCCTTTGTACCTGCATAAAATTGGTAAAAAAATACCTAGCGATTAAAAGGTGAGCCGTCGATGATTGTTGTCAAGTTGTCATGCTCTACCATCGCTAATAGAGTCGGTTTTAAGAAAAGCGCGGAAAATTTGCAATTTGATATTGCAAACGTTAGTCTCGTATAATCTAATTACTTTTTTTGTGATAATGTAGTTTGGTAGCCAAATCAGTGCCAAGTTCAATTCGGTGTTATAGACTGAAGGTCAATGACCACGTATGTCGAGGAAAGTTGTGTTTGTCTAATACATATTGAATTATGAACTCTTCGAGTCAAAATTTTGTATATTGTTATAGTATCATTTAAATGTTAGCCAGAAATGTTAATAATGTATTTGAGCTGTTCTTTTGTTACTTATAGACTACCAAGTTATTACGAGTACTACGCACCTGACTTTTTTGCAAGACATTCCCCAGTTATGATCTGTGTATAATGTGTATATTTTTTTTGGGTTACTAAGATATCGTGTACTTTATACAATAAGTTCTTAGTGCTAATAAAATACACATTTATCATAAGGCTTTTCGATTTTTATTACAACAAATTACTGGCCGTTACCTATGTTTGATTACGTTGTACCTGATTGGATTTCTATCAATACAAATAGGATAATACACGTTTACCTATTTGCGTAGTCGTAATATTAAATATTTTTATTGATGTTTAATAACTAAGCATAATAACTTTATTTATATAAGTTAGCTACTGAAGTAATGTTTATGTATAGAGTACTAAATCTAACTAACATTTATTTTGTAATAACAAGAGTTTCTCTGAGTACAGTTTTAAATCAAATGGTAATTTTAATACATATAATACAAATATCATATCATTGGATACATTATCATAGGACAACTTGTACTACGGTAACTTAATAACTGATAAACTTACTAAATATACTTCTAAATACAAAGTTATATAAATAAATTAACAACCAGGCTCAGTATAGATAGGAGTGAGATTTGAATCCACCACAAGCGGCTCTACTGCGGCGAGGTGACCACGTTAACCACTGAGCCAAATTTGCATTAAAAAATTAGTAAAGGAAGTCTTAAAGTCTAGAGCACCAATAACGACTTTTATAACATGTGGGCGTCAAATTCGTACATATGTTTGAATTGCAAATTTTTCGTCTACAGCTCGCCAGACTCGAAAAGACGAGTGAAGGAACAATACGTTGGCAAACTTCCTTTGTTCCTTATACGTGAATACACATACACATGAGTAAATAACCTGGCGCCGATGTAGTAAGTGATAGCGCGACGCGTCAGAACCGACATACACATTATACACAACTTTCAATGCCTATGAACACTAACCCTCTTACTCATAAACACACTATAAGTGCTTGTTCACGTTGGAACTCGCGGGCGCGGTGGCGGTCGCGAGCGCGGGGACGTGGCGATTTGTGTTCACGTTGGCCGCCAGGCGGGCGTTTGGTTCAAACTGGCTCAAACTGGTTGATCTTACTTGACATCGCGAGTGAATCGCGCCCGCCACCGCTAGTTCGACGTGAACACACACGAACATCTTCACTTGTTTGATATTGGCGCGAGCGCGCCACGCGGGCCGCGCGCGACGCCGCTAGCTCGCCCGCGACTTAGACCGCGCGAACGGTTTGTACGTGAACACTTCGGTACATCGCCATATGTTTGATATTTCGCGACCGCGCCCGCCACCGCGCCCGCGAGTCAACGTGAATGAGCACTAAACCTATTTTAGTTAAAAAGCTACTATATGTTTTCTCTTTTTCATTTCGCTAAGGAGTGAAAGGAACAAAACACTTTATAAGCCTTTCATAACTTCATATATTTTTATGAGTAAAAGGGTTACTTTATACAATACCAGCTTCTACCCCTGTCTTCGTCAAAGTGACTACATTTCCCGGGGTAAAATGTATCCTGCGAGTTAATCTAGGTTGTAAATTATATGTGTACTAAATTTCATGAAAATCTGTTGTGTAGTTTTTCCGTGAAAGTGTAGCAAAGATACTTATATACAAATTTTCCTGTCTTTATATGTAGTATATTGTATAATAGTGTAGAAATCATTATGAAATCTCATTTGAGCTACAGCTACAAACATCTGTTTAAAATCAATATTTGTAATTCACAGTTAAGCGTGACTTTCAAATCTACCGTGAAGGATTTTTATAAGCAATAGTGCGTATATAAATAAGTATAATATATAAATAATTAAAGGATGAGCTTATAATATGTAATTTGTTTTTATTAGTACAACACTAAGTTTAATTGCCAGCAATTGACATAATAATAAAATTGTATAGTAAACGGAATGCGTATAAGCTCAAAAGTTTACAAACATGTGAAACGTTATATAATCAATATAATTACAACATACATCAGGTGGGTTGGTTTATTTATTAAAGCTTGGATGATGGGTGCGTGATAATTTTATTCAAGGTTTCTTTGTAATAGGAGTTCTAGCATAAACATCGCTGGTAACGTTTTTACTTTTTATTTACAACGTTGTAGTCGCTACTATAGTTCTGAACACTACATAATTATGTCTTGTTATTGTAGAAATTTGTTGTTCGATAATGAAATACCAATATTACCTCAATTAAATTTGTGGAGACGTCTTAATATTAATTAATTTCACATTATTGCTTTCAATGTTTACTTGTTGAGACAATAATAATTTATCCCCAAAGATTATGTGCTGGTAAATCCAGGTTTATTATAGCTTTACGCCTTTAATTTGAAATAGGTATAAATAAGATTAATTTAATATGATATACTTCTCCACTAAGTTTTTAAAGCGTGACTAAAAATAAAGGACAGGACGTACAATAAATCTTTTAATGAGAAAATACGTATTAAATAAAACAAACAACTAATTTAGGCTTGTACCCATAAATAGAAAAAAATAATTGACGCGTCCAAATTGAAATCCTACGAATGCTGGCTAGTTATAAAAAGGCGCATCGATACAATTATAATCTATGGCATGGGATTATGTTAGCGTAGTGTGCGTTAGTTCGGAGTGTTCGGACGGAACACACCCACCGGCCGACGCGCCGAAATTACGACCGATAGTTTTTGTCCGCAGCCGAGTGTCAAGGACGAACTTCTGTTGCTACACGATACAACGAACACGTTGGACTGACTTTGGATTTGACTTTGCAAGAAAAAAAGAAACTAAATTTGCATTTTAAGTTCGCAAGGGTTTTGATGGTTCGCGTGATTCACAGTTTGTTGATGGCCATGCGCTCTCCCAGTTTTAAATTTGGAAGACGCTTTCGTTTTTTTGTCTTTGGTGCGCTTTTGGTTGTTTCATAATAAATTTATCGTAATTATTTTTCGATGTTTCATTTTTATTGGGTTACCGACCCATTAAGCCTGCAAAGTTTAATGGTGTCGTAAATAAATAGGTGCTATTTAATATTTTATTACACGTAATAATAATAAACTTGTAAATTAATTAAGACAGTAAGTAATGGAGTTTCCTGAGTAACGGAGGTGTTGAGTTACCTGTAAGGTTAATACAGTGCCTATTTTAGGGCCAAATATTATTTCCTTCTAAGTTATATTAAGTAATTATAAGGTAAATTGTTTAATCAAGTTCTAGGTGTCGCAAGTTAATTACTTTTTTGAATAATTAGCGACATGTCTGGTTAAAAAAATAAATTACAATTTATTAATTACCTAATGCTCGTTGACTTAATTTTCATTTTTGTTTACGCATTACAATGATTGGGAGTTAATTATAACGAGTGCCATTGACCTTAATCAAGTCAAATTGTCTGCTCGATCCGACTTTAGGTACCATTGGCAATTAAGCCTTAAAAGGAGTGGTAACCGAGTTGATATTCATTCAGTATTGAATCGCCGTAACTAATCTTTAAACACCGATACACTTTCGAAGCTTTAACTTAACTTTTTTATAAACCAATATTTGTCCTCTAAAGTTATTTAACGTTAATTGGCCAAACCCTATCTATTTTTTATATCGATATCCGCTGATAAGTTATCGAGGTTAATAAAATTAACAAGTAACTTAATCTTACTTAAGTAATATTATACATGTTACGAAATCCGATTACAAAACATTGACTTGTACAAAAAAATATTTTATTGAATGGTTTGGTATTTTTAGTTTTAAACTCAAATACACGTGCAATTAAACGTGGAGTAAATACCAATATTGTGTATTATAAATACTTTGTTCAGTATGTTACTATGCACCTGTTGATAAATAATATTGTACATCCTTAGTACCTAGTATAGTTGTATTGTTTTATTAATTAGGAATTAACATATTATGTTTGACAATACTCGTCCATTTTTCCTTAACATCCAAAAATAGATACTATTTATATTCCAAGGAAAATGATTTAAAAATACACAAAGAATTGATTGCAAAAAAATTTATTGTAATAAATCGAACAGCTTTTCAATATGGTCCAAGCTCGCACGCAAGGCAGTGGCCACTTAGTTGATATCGCGATGATAAATGAATGAACATTGCTTCATAAATAACATCACATTATACAATACTGACAAGAAAATATGACGTGTATCGTTCACAGTATAAAGCTATAAACATACTACAATTATGTTCGAGCTTATTTATAAATAACTACAAGTTTGTAATTGAAATTATGCCTTACATACTTACGTATCAACGAAACCAACAAATTATATGACTATTTCAAATACTTTGTACTAAGTTTACGAAATAAAGGATATTTTCAATTTAAATTTGATAACCAAGGATCAATTCCTTTAATCCATTTTTGTTTGTTACAAACATACATAATATCACGCCTTTTTCCCATAGAGGTATGTAGAGACCAAAATGAATATTTTTCTATGTTATCTGAATCAAACGTTTAATTAAATCGAACAAAATTCTTACGAATTCTATGGAAACCCGAACAGTATAATTTGATTAACCAGATAGTTATGCGTGATTAAGTTAGATAAACATCCGCGATTTAGTGGGACATTTTTTGATGCAGCCGTAAGATATCATTCATAGTTTGAAACGTCCTTAGCCTACATCGAGCGCTCGTTACATATGCCGTGACTACGAATGTCCTTATTAATAACAAATAATTAAGGAAAATATATTACAAGTGAATAATAATTCCAACATCTGTTTCTGTTTTTCATTATTTGTTTAAATAACTATGTTTATCCAGTCAGAAACGATTTAAATTAATAATAGAGAGATAGAGTCGATAAGATTGTAGTAAAGCGTGGGTAGATGAATCAAGATGGTTGAATGACATCGCTTCAAAAGAGTTGACTAAAAAGGAGAACAATAACGACTGTAATTGACATTACAAGTTACTCGTAATTCCCTTATCAGCTGGCGTGAATAGCGTTCTCGGACACACCTACTGTAGCTACAAATATAAATCTTTATGAATCTAAGGTTTTGTTAGTCTTAATTCAAATATCAGGATGGAAGGACATAACATTTTTGTCTATCCATAGTTTTGAATATACTATATATCTCCTAAATTGTTCGTAATAGTAGTGCAGGAATGGTGCTCTACATAAAATTTTACATTCGACCTTTTAACCTCAGTAAAAGCGTTATATGTCACCCTTTCCAGGAAAATTATGTATCCAATTACAAGTTATAAATTCACATATACACCGTTAAAATACAATAGATATCAGTATTGACAAAGGCTTGGGTCGTGTGCTGTTTGACAGTCTAATTGATGATCGCGCTCAGTCGCCTTCAGAGCTGACATTGTCCAACTAATCGTTGTAGCTGGGAACAATGGCGCCACTTGTTTCGTTTTAGGGATCAACAAGAGCTTTATTGTGTTACAAATTGAACTCTATAATTGAGAGCTATGACTACGAATTACCGATTGGTATCTGAACTAACTTCAGCCCACACAAAGCTGTTTAAGAACTTGGAAAGAACGAACGGGAACGACAAGAATTTTTATGGACAATTTAGTTCTAATAGCAGTCGCCAGTCTTATCCATCATAACCGGGTAGGGCATAGGTCAACCAAATTTGGTAGAAAGGGCCTTTGCCAATGCCAATGGGACTCATATAGAGCAAAAAAAAATATGTTTTCGGAGTCTATCTAAATTCGTTGCAGTAGTTATAGCTAAAAAAGAAAAATGTTATGTAGTGTCATTTCTATACAATACTCGGCTGTACTCTACACTATGGTTACAACGGGAGAATCTAAATAACCCGCTTATGCAACTGTCTATCCATGAACTTGACATTCAGTAGGTACCAGATTTTTCCTCCACACAGTTACACACAGACCGAATACTTGCTACATCCGAGTCCCATTTTAACTTGAACTAATTAATATTTATTATAAATCAAACTTTCCTCAATACGTTTTATATTAGTAGGTAGGTTTGCGTTAATATTTCTATGTAATGTAGTGTTGAATCACGTGTAGAGCGTGACTGTGGTTTGCTTTGAAATAGTGGAAAAGTCGCGGTTGTCTAATGAAAAATAAAAGTTCGAGTTTTGTGAAATGTGGAATAAAATAGTGCCGAAAATCAGTGGTATTTACAAAAAGGGTTGCAGTGCTGTTCCATTTGTGAATAAATAAATGTTTAGACACAGTTTAGAGGAAGAATATGGGATAGTTTAAGGTACGGTCTTTGTTAAATAGATGTTCTATCTCGATTTACATAAATAAATAAACAAATGTAAATCTACGGAACCATGTGTAAAATAATCTATCAAGCTTATCTAACTAATTTTGATTCGTTAAAATTTGTTGTTTCCGTTCCACAATAAATGTTAGTTGCATTGTTTTGTACGGCGAGTGATGTTAAAAAATGCCGTCCTCTACACGTGAATAACAATGAAGCTAAACATTGCAGACAGATTTATTTTATTACTTTATTGTTAAGTACTATCATCAGTCACGCTCGTCCAAATTACGTATGTATTTCATGTGATGCATTTTTTGTTTTCAATGCGGTCAGATGTTACTGTGATATCTTGGTTAGGTTTTGTTTGTAAAAAGGTCTACCAGAAGTAGGTAATTCTATTGGTTAAACATATAATAATGACTGAAAGACGAAAATATGAAAAAAATATATATTCGTAGTCCCTAGCTCCAAATTTCATGGTATCCGTAATGCATAATAATTGCCGAAACAATTGGTGTGTTTTATACGAGAAACACAAGAATTCACAGATAAAGACTAAAGGAAAATGTAATCTAATATTTTGACATACCTACATCATCGATTTACGATAACATATTTCACATAGACACATATTATTTATAGTCTTGTAACTAAGATACATAAAACAAGCTTGTCAAATGAAATAATAAATAACTCAGATTATTAATGCGAAACAATAAATATTTTACATATAAATTACACAACCGATAACATTAATACAATAAAGTAGTAATCAATGACAGAAGTACTTGAGTTCAGAAAAATAGAGCACACCTTCGTGATAATGTTAGATAAGTGTTTCAAGCGAACAGTCACGTCCCACAAATGTGTCTGTATTAGAAATTGAATATCATAAAAGTGCGTAACGGGTCACTACTTCCACGCCTACGCTTACATTACATTCGTATAAGATTCGTCCGGTTTTATATTATCCTTGAACATCCTCAGATCCGAAAATAGACCAAAGAGGATAGAGCTACATTTGCCTCAAAATAACTTTAGCAATTGCAACGAAAGCTTTCTATGTCAGTGTCCGTTGGGAAATAAGAAAACGTCGTGTTTGATTCTAAGAGTGTATGTTTTGTAAGTACATTTATTGCAATTCTAAGCTCCGAGAAGTTTTCTAAAGTAATTAGTTGTATAGCAAAGCAAGTGAAATGAATATTTCAGCATTAAAACAGTGCTAATTAAGAGCGTGCCTACTCAGAGAAATGCAATTAAGTTGACAAGCATTAACGTAGTACGCAGCGGGTGCGGCCAAAACTAGGTTACCCATTTCTCGTTAACTCGGAAGCGCCTCGGGGACAAAGAGTCGTAACGACCTCGCTTTTATTGCACTCCGTGACGTTTTAAACATATAGAACTCGACCCCTTTGCTGCAAACTCATGGTGATCCCATCGTCCCTCTCCTTCGCCCGTATTTATATCGAATATAAAAGAAAGAGCGAACATTTAAGTACCTTCATATAAAACTTTCGAGACGGCATCGCGCGTTAAATGGGGCTGAATTTGCGCAGTTATTTCTTTATGCGTGTAAACTATATATATTTCGATAAAATTGAAACCATAAAACGTGTAGATATGTAGGTTTGTATGCATTTTTATTGAATATAACAAAGGACCATGTAATGTAATAACAAAAGAATTCGAATTTTATTTTACATCGAAGACAACGTGACAAAACCACAAAAACGATCCTGTTGGTACTTCAAAATATGACAACAAGCTAATCTGAAACCTACGCAACTCAGAGCGGATACATTTGTATTATTTCTTTTCCCCATTTCGGGTACGGACGTCCTACTACCTACCCAATATAATTTGCATATTCGCTTTAAGGCAGTTATTGAAACCCACGCATACCTAGCCTCATTTGACATTATGCAGTCAAGTACTGGGTGTACCTTTGTTGAGAGTGTGTTTTACATACCAATTGCAATTTCTCTCGTAAAGATTTCCTTCAACTTTTCCGTGTTGTCGCTTTCACCATTAGATTCGTATGTTTATTGTGCGAGCGTAAAATCTTTGGCAACTAGTGTGCTTGTTTGTACAGATGTGTTTCGTTTACTCATCAAACATACCCGCCGCTGGCTACTGACGAATCAGTCTTTAACATTTCGTAAAATGTGTGTCCTCTGCTTTTTGCATCATTGCAAGTAGACTTTTACAACACCTGTTAGTCGGCAAATGGAGGTTAAATATTTGAATACAGTAGATACCCAACGAAGTTACAAACTGATTGCATAATCTTTTTTTTGCAGTCATTTTATTACTGGATTAAATATTCTTTAATAGTTATACCAAATCAGATAAGATTATAATTCTTTATCGAATTAGGATATTAATACAATCAGTAAGAAAAAAAATATGTTACAGGTACGTGTTTAGAATCCAATCTATTCACCGAGTGCACAATGTCCACCTATTTCAATGATTCATCATCAATAGGATAATAAACGTACAAAATAAAGTGAATACAAATGGAAACCTATTTACGACCGAAAACAATACACCGCTGCGGTCACAGATATCTGGCAACAGACGCGTTATTTTCCGAGAATAACGCCGACCTTGGGAATGCCTGTCCATATCTGGTACCTCCATATTTCTGGCGTCGTGGCACATTTTCCTCCGCGAGTGGAATAAGCAAAACTGCCGCAACTAGGTTACACAGACTCCGTGCTTTATTGTGTTTACGTGCCACAGATATGAGATATACAGATACTCAGTCCAGGTCAAGGCGCCAGACAGCTTTCGAGTCGACTAGCTGTATATGGACTATTGTATTTAGCTCCTGTTTGACCATACGAATGAGTTTGTCATTTGGTCACGATGTTTGTCCTAATTATGTCCGACACCCTAATTTCCACATAATGCAGTGTCCCGATAACATCTATCGTGGCACTCGTTAATTGCTTAATCCACGGATGTCCTTGCATTAACCACTAATCCTCAGATACCGTGCGGTATTATGCCGAGCCACGGAACGAACAATAGATGAGACGACACGCGGAAGAGCGTTAAAATGCGTCGTAAAAAAGTGCGCGTAGTTTTAATTTTATGGCTAGCGTTCAATTGGGGCCTGTAAAAAAGCGTTTTATTGGAGTCGCATCCTGGCTGCGAGGTCGCGATGCTCAGATAGGTCTAATTAAAAACGCGCAGCATGCACTCTTTTGAAAGTGAGCCCCGCCATCGCCTCTTGCGAAATACGTGCCCTTCAAAAGTTTACTGACCACGTTTTTAGAACAGGATTTACAGGCCCTAGGTATCTCGCTTAAGTGTTACACAACTCCAAATATGAATGTCGAAATATATGCCTAATAATTATCTTCACCGAGAAACAATTTGTTGGTAATTTAATTTCTTTAATGACCCCCTTTTATTATAATGATATAGTATTTACCAACAGGTCACGGTTCAAGATCCGGTTTAATCGCTTGACTGTACTTAAATACATATATTTAAACTATTACACACACATGACATATAATTAACAAGTTTTATTTCTTCTTTACAGATTATCACAAGAGTGAAACGAACGTTACCCGTGAAGACTTCTTGTTGAAGGAGACTTAGTGCCATTCGTAACAAGTTTACCACACACAGTGATATTTAGTTGTATGTTAGTGATAGTGTGTAACCGTGATATAGTCATATTTAGTATAGGTGCTAACCGTTCTCGGTGAAATTTAGTGCAAAAACGTTACCAAAAAGATACGAAACTGGCTCCCTACAAGGATATCATGAATTCGACGAGCATGAGCTCCGCGGTGCCGACGATCAAGTGCGAGGACACGTCGCCGTCGCCAGCGGCTGCCGTCGGCACGGACGGCGACAGCTACAACCTCAGCGTCAACGTGAACCTGAGCGCGGCCATGATGAACATGCTCGCCGCAGAGTCCGCCGCTCCCACCACGCTAAGGACACCCGAGATCGTCAACGACGTCATCACCATGACCAACCCCTTGGACCAGTACAACTATGAGAAAAATTCCAGTTTCAAGGTGAGCCACTGTTTCTTTTTTGTTCATACGTGTGATGTGATAGGTCGCGTTTTTGTTAGCACGTGCATGATTAATGAAAACTTCGAATGAAAAATGATACGCGAGTTCTTAAGCAAATTAAATCTATTGCGTGTTGAATAATGAGATGACTAATTAAATTCATTAGAAGAATTAATTGTATTAAGGGATCGTCACACGACACATGCAGTTAGCTATTGCACTTTATACGCAGGTCTATTATTCTATGTATCCTACTTTGCAATCAAAGCGAATCGGGAGTCATGAGAAGCAATAATGGATTGATTTTGCCGTCACGAATATCGAGTAGCATTAATAGACTGTACTTGAAGCTCTCATTATTATTCGTGCTTTCACAGAGCGGCTGGACGATCACAATGCACGTAGGATCCTTCCAGTACTTAGGTCACATCCATGCACGCTCGTTAGAATGTAAAATAAGTGTTACAAGTATTTTGAACGGTTGCCAAGTGTTAGGTGCCACGTAACGCGTGGTCACGTGACCAGCCATCACTCCCCCATTATAAACATTGGATAACGCAGCATGCAATGGCATGAGGTCATGCACCTTATGCAGACTCCACATCGACTGTTGAGCTGCAGACTCGACGGCGCCAGTTACACTTGATATCAGGTTATCTATATTTAGTTATCGTATAGTTAGATAGCTACCTATTTGTAGTGCTGATTATCTCGAATCGTGCGCTGCCGCTTCATGAATGAGTTTCATCACGCTGAAATGTGAATGGCGGACAATTCAGAGCGTAAAAACAATGTGACGAACCGACAATTAATTTATTTGATGACCCAGTTGATATAACAATTTGATGCCATCCGTCTTTCTGTTGACATTGAGTTTATTTTTAACCGTTTTGTACGAAATCCTAAAACTGTTTTGATAGTTATATTAACTAGAAGTTTCTAATTTAAAATCAATATTGACGGAATAAGTAAGAAGCATCGATGTTCCGTTGCTGTAATTGGCAGCACCAAGGTAAACAAATATTGCTTGGTAATATAAGTATGAACAAAAAACGTAGGTGCTTGTTTACTTACCGGATTAAGGCGTCGTAATACTCGCATATTGTAGGTAGCTTTTAACAACACTGGGCATATTTTTCTAGTATTATTGTAGGCATAACTTCATCTCCTGAAATAAATTGAAATAGAGAAACATCATCTGTTCAAAAAGTGAGAATAGTTGTGCCAAAACATGTCATGAAAATATCGTACCGAGTCACATACAAGCTTTGGGACATCGAGGCTCTTTCGTAATACTTGAAGCGTGTTACGTGTGCTCTAGTACCTATTCATACTTCACAAAACTAAGCAGTTACATTTGCATCTCTTCAAATTACTAAAAGCAATTCATTACTATTGAACAGAAACAGATTAACTAATCAACGAATCGGCATGGCCATCATTTGGTAAGTCGCGTGCACTAATGGCATTTGCGTGCAAACTGTCCCATATATTATTTCACACGACAGACAATGGGCTTCGAGGTGGAAAGCGTTCTATTAATGGCGGCCAGTTGTATGTGAGGTCTCACTTCCCTGTGTCGTTTCAGCCGGGAAGCGGAAATGACTCCAACTCCTCAATGTCCAATGGGTCATCGGCCACATCACCAGCTTCTAGCACTCCACCCAGCATACAAAAGGTAATTTATCTTTTATTGTTACTTTTATAAGAGATGACGAGATTTATGAATCCGGAAGGAAATTTTGCTGTTTGGCAATGTGTTGGATTAGAATATAAGATTAGACTTATGTCAGATTTTGAATTGGAAATATGAGTAAGTACCTAATAAAAGTGTTGAGTTCACAGATTGATGTATAGAATCGTGAGCATTGAGGCTTTCAGCAACCGGTAGTCTATGGATACTATAGACCGACAACTTAGTAGTCTATTATAGATTTTTATTAAAAATACCGTACTTGTCCAAAATAAAGTAACTGTAGGAAACAGCGCAAACACCTGAGGGTCACTGTTAATCTAAATTCAATAATTTTTATATTTCTACCACCTAAAAAGCTTGCATACAAGACTCTCTACTAAGTTGTTGGATTATACGAATAGGTTTAACAAAGCGCTAATAACTCTATCAATCGATTCTTGTAATTGCCAGTACCTAACTGTTAATATTGCAGTTTTTTTGCCCATATTGTACAAAGCAAAAGCGTATTTTATAATATTCTTATTAGAATTCATTTAAACTTGTTTGATATGAACCGGCAAAATAATAATTAAATTAATATTAATTTTGGTTTCCGGTATTTTATAATAACTAAAAACCTGTTCGATGTTATACTTAATACTTAATAAGCGAAAATGAATATGTTGTAAAAATACTTTTTCACACTCCATTCAGAACTAATTACAAATACTCAGGCACATATATTATAAATACGTTTTCGTATAAACAATAATTGTAATTAAAAAGAAAAACTCTCACGGTACGAATTCAAACTTATTTATTTACGACGTAGTTTCATTTTTAGATATTAATTAATACTTACTTTACTAGCTGGAGTTTGATTAATCGGCTTATTTTTGTCTTTTATTTAAATATCTATCCTACTAATAAAATTACAATTAGCATCACTTTAAATATACAAGAACTTAGATCCTTTTGTTTTTGCACGTTTTCCACCAAAACAAACCATAATTAAGCTAAGATTTCCTTTGACCTCGTATTCAAATTAACATTATTAGCTATTGAATGAATCGACCAGTTTTTTTCTTGAGTAATTTATGTAGGCACAGTGCCAAAGACAAGCGGCTAGGAGCCTAGACAATGGGCGGACGTTGAAAATGTGAGAAAAACAAACCACCTTGATAATTATTAATTGTAATATCAATCGTGTGTTTATTTTTTCCCCGAGCTTCAATCGGAATAGCACAATTGTATAAATCGTAATTGCATACTCGTAATACCTATGTATTGAGAATACATGAGAAATACATCTTCCTTTGCGACCTTCACTGAACGATCAAGGTAGAGTAATGATTCATTTAATAAAAAACGGATACGTTAAGAATTCCTTACATATGTAACAGCAATTTACTGTACTTTAAAAACTTAATTCTAATTGAGTTGTTAAGTTCGTTAAGGCCCACTTCTATATTCATGTTGGACAAATTGCTCGTTAACTAAGTCGGAGACGCCCCTTCTTGAACTCGAATAATTATAAATGCAAATGACCGATGATCCTCGGGCTTATATGCTTGGATGTAGAGATAATTATCTAATGCTGCATTTGATAATATAATAACGAGAAATACCAAGATTATCTCAGTAAAATAATCTTGTAGTCGCAGACGTACAATACGCACTTTAATTAAGATGCTGGCTAGTTTGAATTGACAGCAAGACAAAATCTTACTCAACTTAAACACGAACTTTACATTTAATTTGCACGATGCGTCAGGTCACTGTATTTATTCTCATGTCTTCGAAAAATGTTTCAAAATCTGTCATATAAATTGAGCTTTAAGTCATGTATTAAATTTACTTCTACAGGTGAATATTGCATTTACCTTTTTCAACCATAAATGCAAATTAAATTGTATATTAAAAACTTTCGAAGTCGTGAGCGTAGTTTGCTTTAAGTCTTAAACTGTAGGTATATTATAAGACGGTCCAAACGGATACAAGCCATATTTTATAGTCGCAGTAAATTTAGAATATTTCCGTGCAATTTTATATAGTGACATTTATTACATGATTTATCACAGTAATCAGCGATCGTATCCATCAAACCGCAATTTGAAATTCCTTTTGTCACAGGCTAAATTATTTATTCGCATGACTAGATTAGTATAGCTGTAGACTAGGGTATAATTACTGTAGGTGCTAAAACACCATACTGAAGTTAAAAAGGCAATTTATTGCAGAAATAGCTCTATAATTTAGAATACTTTATTTAATTAAAACTTTAGTAATGGGCATTTTCACTTATTTTCTTCGAGTCAAGCTAAGTAGTAGATAGTAACATGACGAATAACTAATCTATTCTCTATAAAGTACTACATACGACCTTTGTGGTAAAAAGTAGGTAGCATAGCATAGCTGCCCGTAGGTGGTTACTACAGAACAGTAGAGTACGAAAAAATAAATGATTTAATGACTATAGTTGTTGGAATGCGAACCTTACCTATTGTGCTTATATTTTATAATAACTACACACACTTTAATTTCTACTCAATGTATAATTTTCGACGTTTAAACTTTTCAGAAATTGTATAGAATTTGACTTCGGGCTAATTGTAAAATGTATAGCACCTAACAAATTATTTACTCTCACTGATGTTTTTTTTTTCTACAGTATTGAAACTAAATATGTAATATTTTATTTCCAGACGTGTTCGGAACTAATAAAGGCTGGTCTGAAGTTGTCGATAGAGTCGAAGCGCAAGATGTCTGGCAGCGACACGGATGCGGGCTTCAAGCGGCTCAAGAAAGAGGAGAGCGACGATGAATACGACAGCAGTAATACGCAACATAACAAATCTGATGGGGTAAGTTTTATTAGTGGCAACACTGTAACAGTTTGTTTAGGTGTTGCCTGCCTCCAAATCCTTGGTTACAAGATAATTCGATGAGAGTTATAAAACGTGTGACTTTGTATCTTTCAATTGAAGTACCATATCTTTTAAAAGGCAGGCCAAGGTCTTACAAAATAAAATAATTACGAGCAAAGAAAATCTTTTTGCAAATCAAAACCTAGGTACAGTCGAAAAATATGTACAGCGTACAAAGAATGACCTAGAATGAGTTTCTTTGAAGTTCTAATGGACGAAACTATTTAGAGTGTATTATAATCTTTCAAGAACACAGGTGTGATATTATATAATATCTTGATAAGATAAATATTACCACATATGTGAAAACATTATAGATAATAATAGTTTCGAGTTAAGGAAATGGAACCATATAAGTACGATAAAATGTTTCAGATAGCTTGTTTACTCGTTTAACGCAAAGGCAAATCCTAGGCAATGTAGGTAACGGTCGGTCACGTAGCTATTAGGAAGGAAAATAGATGAATAAAAGGATTTACACAATAGTATGTTGAAACATGATAACTTTTTAGTTTCGATTTATTATTTTAATTAAGCGTTTCCACGTGTAAGCAAATTATTTTGTATGTATGTGTGGGTATTTCTAAATTTAACACGAACGATTATAGTCACTCCTTATAACAAAGATAATCGTCGGAAAATCTAAATCGATGATTCAAGCTACCAATCACTGAGTAGGTAATTCTAATAGCCAATTGCAATTGCAATATCGAATATACCTACCTACATTTAGAAAGAGATAAAATCTATGAAATTCAACCAATAATAATACGATAAACACAACGAAACAATATGAAAATAATGCTTGAGTAATATTTCTAGGCCTTGTATAAATTTCCTAGGATCTGAAAAGCTATTGAAATTTGCAACTAAATTCCCATCAATGAGCAACAAAATTGTAAGGTTCAGCTACTCATACCGCTAGCAATGCTTATCACTTAGACACGATTGCGTTTTACGAGCCACCACCCACCCGATTGCATCTCTCAAGTGCTTGCAATAAATAAATATATGTGCGGAAGATTGCAAATCGTATCTAAACAAAGTTTTATAGCGCACGGCCTAGCATTGTAATTCAACGGCTTCATTGAAGTTTTACGAGCTTACGAAGAAGGCATCGCCAATGTGGTGGCAGGCGTGACTTCACTTCCTGATTTTGAAAGGCAGCGATATGGCAATGAGAAATGATTCGCGTATCGAGTAGCTAATACACAGGATTTGATTGGCGCTTTTGTCTTGTGTAATGCTAATTCTTGCGGCGGAAAGAGCTCAACAAGTATAGAGTACATACAAGCATACTATGTATAAATGTTGACTGTTGTCTGTTGTATTATTGGCGTACGGCTAGATGGTGAAACCGACTGACAACATTCACATTTTTTATTTTCTTTGTCACAAATATCTGATTTCGCCTTCTCTTTTCAGTTAACACCAGAGGATGAGGAACGCAGAAGGCGAAGGAGAGAAAGGAATAAAATTGCAGCCACAAAGTGTCGGATGAAGAAACGCGAGAGAACTACCAACTTGGTCACCGAGAGTGAGGTGTTGGAGAACCAGAATGTTGATCTTAAAGCACAACTTAAGGTACGTTAGCAATATTCTTAAAAGGCTTATTAAGTGGAGGATCAAAACAAACTAAAGACAAAGAAATTCGTTCAAAGTTACACACCTACATAAGCTACTCAAGCTGATAAAAGGTTAATTCCAGAACTTTATACCTAAAACACTTAAAAAAGAAATTTCAACGAAAGGATATCACTATCGGTTATGACGTTCGTTAAGATAACGAATGGAGTCAACCACTTATTAGTGTTAATTGTAGTGGGGTAAGATAAGCAGCTTTAAAACATAAAACAAAGATAAATGTACAAATATTTTTCTACTTTCAGGACTTGGAACTTCAGAAACGTCGTTTGATGGACATGTTGAACATGCACGCACCGTCTTGCGTCAAATCAAACAACACGAGAACTTCTCCAACCACACCTTACAACATGAACATCCGAACCTTCGAATCGCCGAATACATTCCCAGGGACATTCGAATACAGGCAGACAGAAAATTCGTCTTCCCCCTACATTCGACCAGAGTCAGCAAACATACTCGCGTCCAGTTATACCTGCGTCACTCCTCTGAACGGAGACTCTTCCATAGACTCAACAATATCTTCACTCGACACCATATACGTGCCACCTCAACTTGCAGATCCAGAATACAATAGACCCGACAGTGTTCTCAGTCTGCCACCCACAGCGGAGCACACATACGTCACTACCGACGGGTACCTCCCCAAGTCTACGACCCTTCTCGTTCCGGTCGACACAGAAACGGATTATTATGATCCGGAGGTGAATTACAACCTAGGGGCGGCGCAGCAGTGCCACACGTACCCCAGCACGGTCGCCGACGCGCAAAACAAACTCAATAACGGCCTTAATGACGGATGCCTTGTTTAGCTAACGACATCCGCTATCAGCAAAAATTTTTCGTCGGGTCCAAATTATTTTTCGACATGTATACGTATAATTTAAGCATTGGAGTTATTAAAATTCGAAATAGAGTCACCGTTTAAATAATTCCATACCATTCTTCAGATTTTACTTCCTATTTTTTGTTACATAACTACTTATTTTATTTTTGGTTCGGTGGCGATTTATTGAAACGTATTACTATAGTGCATTACAAAAATATAACAAGTTGTATACTTTATTGAATCATCTTCCGAGACATGAATTTTGTAATGATACAGATGTGATAAAACATTAAAATCTTTTTGTATATCATAAAAATAGCTTGTAAAAGTGCCAGAAAACGACAAAGGGCGGGGAAATTTATTTCGAAACGAAATCATATGTCTACTGTGTAGAACAACAACGTAGAGATAGTTCGGTGCCTGTATAACGTAGCTAGTATGTATGTATAAGAGATGGAGTGTAACATTCGACAACCAGAATCAGTAATATTATAAAGTTTATCATTAAAACACGAAAATTGCGAAATTCCCCATTTCTGCAGGTATGTAAATGTGAAAATTCAAAGTTTTAATCATTTTTATGTTACATTTTCTTCAAGTGTTGTGAACTAGAGTCCCAATTCGATTGTAATTACTACGTTAACACAGAACAGATACTGTGAAACAGTTCTTTCTCTAGGTAGGTATTTCACATAATATTTTATCTAAGTGTCTAATTCTAACAATTACCATTCGTTTTATTTTTTTAAGTTCTATGATTTTGCTTTGATCTGTTTAAATATTTATTTAAGAATTAAGATCTGATTTTGACGGTGCAATGTTAAGAATGTTTTGGTATTACCATTGGTGTCTAGTCTACGTCCGTGACTCCAGATTGCGAATTCATGCCCTTAATGAATACATCACATATAGCCTACGACTTCCAGTACAATCATAGATATAGTTAAACAGTACCTCCTGTTGAAATTCCAAAATTATATATTTTTTGTTACAGAAGTATATTCACAGATTATTAAGAGATATATTCCACATATACATGTGTTACAATTCGTGTAAGGTAATATTAGTTTTAAGGTGCTTTAACTCAGAATAAGTCGTGATATACCTAATATTATTGTTAAGTGCAAAAAGCGTTACTTGTTACGAACGATAATAATCAATTAATTTTAAGAATTTGACATTTCTATAATTAAGAACGTATATGTAGCGAATTGTAACGTGCACACAAAGTACTGTGGCGAAGGATCATTTGTCAAATGTATCTGTCGAGCGACTAAGAACCTTGTTGTAATGGAGAATGTTACTAGGTATGCCAAATCGCTTGAAATTTTGACTCAGTAAAGCCTGTACATGTACATGAAAACTAGTTTTTGTTTTAGTCCAAAATACCAAGTAGTTTTGATTTTACAAGCATTCAAAGTTTCAAAAAATATCGAGTCCCGCTAACAGCGTGACGTCATAGTACACCATGCCGCGCGGGCCGCGTCCCGCTTAATATCAAGTCTACAGCCGTAGATGTAATAGCTTATGCAGTATTTTGTTGTGTTGTCGTCTGCTTATTACTTTTAAAGTGTAATAATAGTAAATATTATTAAAAAAGACTATGTGAGCCAGACTTAGCGTGGTGTACAATGACGTCACACCGACTCGCGCGGTTACAACTTGTTTTACTTATAAATCGGAAACTAATTGACGTATCAAAGTAATTCTTTCACTAGTATTTTTTATTTTTAACAGAGAATATGAAGAGCTAATAACCCAAATTTGTTAACATTCTCCATTATACAAAGACAAAATTTTAAACAATATCACCATTCTCTTTTTCATTTGACTTTGACAAATGGTTCAACGTATAATGTGTGCGTTGAATCGCTTCGAGCGTCCACAAAAAACACCACTGTAAAGTGCCTCTGTATTTTAATTTTGAACTAAAGCGGTTTTGTTGTTCTGTTAATATTTTTATATGAAGTTAGTAAGTTACGATAGAAGTAGTCGTCTGGGCGATTCGTTAAGGCTCACTACATTAAAGAAGGCATACAAAGAAAAGGCATAATTATTCTTTGTGTAATAACCGGAGTTGTACTGTTGCACAATACAGAATAAAGTGTAGAGTATTTGTAAGCCTTCTTCGTGGCCGAGACGCACGTGCAGACCATTCAAAGACAGTGCCTTCTGCATACCAGTGATCCTAGTCTATTTGGCTGCCTAGCGAGCAGTCAGTCGCGCGAGCATTTATTTTTATATTGTTGGTAATGTGATAGAAAGAGAAAAATCTATTTATTAACACAGAGCACAATTCGAACTAAATGTTCATTGTTATATCTTGTATAACAAGAATTTCAAGTCTCCGTCATAGTTTGTAGAAAGGCCGATGCATAATGAATGCGAAATGTAATGGACTTCCCTTAGATAGTAGCTTTTCTATACTTTCATTGTATTTGGTCAATGTTTAAATTATGAATTTCGATATTTTGAAAATCGTAGTATTTTGTATTTCGCTTTGTAGTGTGATTGTACCGTCGTAGTAATCTTGTGTATAAGATTAACTTTAGAAGGTATAGTTTAGGTTCTGAAAGGTGTATTTTGTTTATAGCGTTGTGATTGATCAACAATTAATTACATTGTTTGTTTTGAGCAAAGCACGTGTAAATCTTTAAGTGTCTCAGCATATGACTTCATATGTCAAAGATAGGTCTCACGTGCAGTAGAACTAACCGAACAATAGAAACATCTTTCGCAGCATTAAAAAAGAGTTAGTCTAAACAATTCAATCATAGTCCGTAATTTGTAAAATAAAATTCTTCAGTATAACTTTAATTAAACTAAAAATCTTCGAAACAATGTGCATGTAATTACATTGGTTGATCAACTCGACGAGTCCTACTTAATTCGTCAATGTCTGTGCTCCGTTGGAGTTGTAATAGTACATTACTATTGCATAACATTCGGTTGTAAGTTATAAAACGACTAGTATTACACTTTGTTTAACGATTTATTGTTGTTACAAAATAAGATTTAACTTTATAATTTATATATATGAGTATTCGAATCAACTTTTATAATATGTTGTTATATCTCTCGCTATTTAAGTCCTCTATATACTAATGCTTTGATATTCAATTTTTATTAAATTTTCTATAGATTTACATATAATTTGTTCACTCATATATTTTGATGATAAAGTCACAAAGTGATTGAGGGCCTGCATTCAATTGCTTGTATTGAAGACATGTCAATAATCAAAGAAACAATAACACAAATAATACTGGCTGAAATTACCAACTCCAATTCCAATAAAAAGCTAAATGACAGATTAAGATCATAGAGAACATGAGTGTTTTCAAACTTGCTCCGGATAAATTAAAAACTTATTTTTTCACCGCTTTTCAAAATGCAGGCCTTTACGAATCATGTTGTACTATAATACAAGAACATTGTATAATAAGATATCAAAAATAATAATTCGTATTAGGTTTTAAGTGTTGTAAACATCACTTGTACCTGCTTCATAAATATTAATATTTTGACAGTCAAAGCAAAATTATTGCGCTTATATATTGAAGAATAAATCATTATATTGCATAGAAAATATGTTTGATTTCTTACTACCTATATCCTTTACTATATACACAACAAAATTATTTAGAAAAGCACTACACTTCAAGTGTGACCTATAACAGCTAGAGACTAAGAACTTCGTCAGAGAAAACCCAGGCAATTGAATGCTTGAATCACCAAATACCTACTTAAATAAACTTTTAGTGGGTAAGGAAGTCAAAGGAAACGATAGTGTTCTAAAACAATGATATTATTTAATATCACAAAAGGCTTACATTTAAAAAATGTATGAATATCTTACTAGGCTAAATGTAGCGAGCATTTGAATCAAATTTCATTCATACAACACAAACTTTCATTTTGTTATTTACATGAATCGGTCAAAACTGAGACTAGAAAATTATTTAATAATTGCAATTCTCAAAAAGTGTAACACCAAGAATTCGAATTATTTAAAAATTACATTACATACTGTTGATATATTTGGAAGTATTCGGACACTATTAGTTAAATATACTAAAACATACCTATTATACATTGATTTAAAATTTGATCCGTCTTTCGACCGGTACATACGGCATGCGTGCACGTGCTCGTTTCATACGAACACACGCCCGCTATTTCGATCTTTAGAACAATCGCATTTCACACATTACTGGTTGCACGCATTTTGTTCTGTACCGGCCAGTAACTATTCTTTCTCCACTGTAGTTAGACCGTAGTTGGACCGCTATCTATTAACGCTATACGCTAACTAATTTTCAGAGATGCTTCCTATCATAAAATCCTAAACAAAATATGTAATATTGACAAAAAGTTGCTAGACTGATTAAAAAGACATAGAATTACGAATACCCTGATAAATAGAGATTATTTATAAGCAGTAAACACTACGTACGAGGTAGAATACACAATACTTATACATTTTGTACTACATATTGTTTAACATCTAACTACACTCTTTGAGAAATGCTAAATTATTACCTTACAAAATTTACTACAGGGTACATTGAAGGACCAGCGTAGTACCCATCGTACTTTGCGTTGATTTGCAGACTACACGACGATTGCAGACAGGACCAGCGGCTACCTAAAACGTCACAATAATAATTTTAAAAGTGGTACTAATTTTGTTTTGATAGTGGGATATATAGTCGCATGCTTTACAACGCAGCTGAGTATATCCATCACTATGCCACGAAAGAGCGAGACAGCAACAACGCACTAACGTGACTGAGTGAGAGAGATATACTCACAAACGCGGTCACGTGCGACAGTATGAAGTTCGACGTCGGAATTTTTTGTGTCAAGGATTTGTTTTCGCACCAATCTACTTGACTAAATACATTCTATTCTATATTATATAAGGAAATACTAAATGGATATATTGTTAGGGATGCGAAAACATAACTCCTTGACAAAAAAAGTAGTGGTATCTTAGAAAGTGTTGAAGCAACCTAGATGGGATTGGAATAGTCGTAATGATGCCACACGTACATTTTATTCGCTGCTTGTTAAAAAGTCTCTTCGATATATTTTCGTAATAGTAAGTACTTTGATGGTATAATTTATTCCTATTATATTCCGCGACGACGTTGCTTGAATATTTATTAAATAATTTTGCATACAAACTTCCTAAATTATTTTCTTTTACATATTGCGAGCTATAAACCGATTTTCTAGAAAGTCAAGTTTTTTTCGTTACAAAAGTAGTAGGACCTTATGAACGTTACCAATTTCATGATAATAGTTAGAAAGAATACCTGTTATTTTTGTGCTCCCTACGCCGTAGAGCTGTGCAATAGAGAACATTATGACCATTTTTTTCTATAGCCAGTAAACTTTCTTATGCCTGGTTTCTGAGGTACATTTAGTGGTAGTTTTAGTTATTGAAAAGCAACAAACGTTTTCAGAAACGCAACCTCGGTTAACCTGTACATAACTTATTGAATCAGTAACTATATAACTTAACTGATGACTTCAGAAATCGGGCTTTAGATAAATAAATTTGTCGTTTTTTAGGATCATATAATTAAAGAAAATGGATCAAAATTATTCTTCAACGTTAAAGTTAACTGGCAATAGAAAAATAAACCCACAATCCACAGTCTTCAAGAAATTTGAAAGTTTTTTATCCCAATCCCATCTTTAACATTGTAATTGTTAGTAAGCTTCAGTGACGCGCAAAGCGTTCGTGATAATGGCTGCCAAGCGTCGTGTTAGTATACCAGGTTCGTTATAATATTGCTTAAGATTATGTTAATACCCTTTAAATAATATTATTTTACAAGTAAATGAACTTCATACCAATATATAGTGGTTTAAGTTCTACGCATACCTTAGCAAAGATTTGTTTTTCATCAGTATAATATTAAGATAGTGTCCTTCTTCACACTTTGCTAAGGCACACGTTTCAATACATATTATAGTAAGACATTCTATATTCTTAAAATTATTCAGCTCAAGCACCAGTGTTAAATTATATATACATTATGCATGGGATTATGAATCATAACTAATTAATCATTGACGCATCATGCATAAATATGTCCCTAAAAGTATCAAGAAAATAAAATCTAAAAGTGATGGTAATGACAATGAGGATATGATCCCAAAGCCGGTTAGCGATGAAGTAAATGAGTGATTATAATGAGAAAATGCGAGGATATAAAATTATTATGTTAGGTACAAAATGAACAAACTGCGTACGGTTCGGAAGCCAGAGTTAGATAGCTCGCATCTCCGTTACTCTATGACTTCAAACGCTGGTGACAAAAGAAAAAAATATAATTCAGTTTGTCAACATTAATACTAACTTTATGAAGTCTTGATTCGCTTATTATCTGTTATTGAGAAGACGATGGCATGACGTGACGTGATGGAATAAAATGTTAGCCGGCTTACCATTTGGCACGTTTGGACCAATCTTTTGGCGTCCAATGCAAACATTTGGGGTCGATACGTAGTGTCCTTGTTTCCATTGCTTTTTCATGTTGCTGTAACGTTTCCTGCCATCGTTAAACAAATATCAGATCATTGGGAAAGACGTTTGTTGCTTATAACTAGAGTATTCAAGTATAATAAGTCACCTCATTGACGGATATAATGTACTGGCCCTTGTAGTAGTTGATTAAGTTTAAGTTCTGGAGTGTACTTATTACGTCCTCTTTCTTTATACTGGTCAGCTCGCAGATTTCACTGAAATTGAACATCGTAAAAGGTTACAAATGTAGATAGACTGTAGGTGCGTTTACAATTTAGGTTACGATTGAATCTATTCCGAATCATCATCATCATCATCATCATCTCAGCCGGGAATCGTCCACTGCTGGACAAAGGCCTCCCCTATCGAGCGCCAATAGGACCGGTCCTGGGCCGCCCTTATCCATCGGACTCCGGCAACCCTTACCAGGTCGTCGGTCCATCTTGTGGGGGGCCTGCCAACACTACGTTTCCCGGTTCGTGGTCGCCACTCCAGAACCTTTCTGCCCCAACGGCCGTCGGTTCTGCGAGCTATGTGCCCTGCCCACTGCCACTTGAGGTTCGCAACTCTTAGGGCTATATCGGTTACTTTGGTTCTCCTGCGGATCTCTTATTTCTATTCCGAATATAGGAATTTTAATGAAGCTTTTGGGTGAAACCACGTTACTATTTAAGAGCGCTATTTCAAATAATCTCTAAGATTCAATAAAGAGATGATACTTAAAAAATGTTGGAAACCCAAATCGCAGTGCAAAAAGTATTAGTCGTCGTGTCGTTATGAAACCAATAGCCTTACATTAGGTAGAAGAGAAATAAAGTAAAATGTTCTCACTTGATAGTAATGATAGGTTTTTCGTTGTCCCCGACCGGTTTGATGTGTGTGAGTATATCCAGTATAGTTTGTGCCCAATAACTACGGTACGAGAGGAGCCCAAGATCTGATAGTGGTTTCTCTGGCGATCCGGTCTTCCCTTCAAACTTTGACAATTCGTAACCTATAAAATAAATGTATTATGAATTAAATAAAATTTAAAATACACTGTGTTTAACATTTTTTGTATATGTATTCTAAAGGCCTGCTTCAGACTTATGGATAAGTCTTGGATAAAACATCCGGAAGAAAACGTAACTGTAAATTTATGAATTATCTGTACGAAAATTTATTTAGAATAGGATATTGTATTGTGGGAACGATTATATGTTATAACAATACTTACTAAATTCTATGAGAAGTTTTCCATAACCTTTTCGTTGATATGGGGGCAGTGTCAATATACAAGCTACGTTGTAATCTTCTGTGCTCTCTTTCTCTTTTGAAAAGTATCCTACTATATGAAATCCTGCAATTAAAATAATTATGACACTTAAAAAGGGAAAAATGGCTTTAAATATGGCGAAAGTTGTTTGATGCTTTATCGTTATAGCTGATAGAAGTGATTAAGGTACTAAAATTAATAAAATAAAGATTTGATATGTCTCGGTCTATAAACAAGAAAAAAAAGTAAAATAAAAAAAATACTCCACTAAATATTACGCTTGCGTAAGTTATTATTCCCTATTCCGCCGGTTAGGAGATGATCATTGAAAAATAAATCTTATTTACAATCTCATATCAAAAATAGGTTTAGCAGGTTAGCGATAATAGACAAACTTTCGCTTTTATTTTGATAGTTAGAATATAAATCATTTGTGTCGTACCTCTGGCGTCAAATTCAGTCATAACATAAAACAAGAAGGGGTCCGTGTCGTAGTACAGTGTCTTGTGGTCGAGGAACAGCTTGGCGAGCAGGCACAGGTTCTGAGCGTAACACTTGTTCTTCCGACCGTCGATCTCGAAGAACGATATGCTGCCTTTGCGATAGATCTCGTTGCCGGGAGGGTGTTTTAGCTTGCATTTTATCTGAAACAACGTTTGTTTCGTTACAAAAACATTTTACACGTTAAATTTATTTAATGTGCGTCTATTTAGTGCCAACGTATAAAACCGTATACGTAAATGTAAGAGTTGCGTGAGCTATAAGAGATACATTCGAATGACAAAATTAAAGCAAATCTTGAATATTATTACTATTTAAATAAGCTAGAAGTTTTCGATATATATGTTTTAGTAAGAATAATAATAATAATATACTCACCAGATGTCTTTCTAGGCACTTTTTACTTTTTCTATATTTCAAACAGAATTCGCAAATGTAAATACAGGGTAGATTCACCATTTCCTGAAAACAGATAAAAATTTGTCCTAATTAGATTATGTCATTACATCTAGAATAAAAATTGCGAAATCATGTTGAGTTTAAGACATTCAAAAATCTAATGTCCCTAGATCAGGCTCATTTTCTCCACAATAAACAGAAAGATCTTGAACAGTGTATTCTGTTCTTTGCAGCGGAACAACCAGTTGCAAGTAATGTGTTTTACTTAGGTAGGTATATTTCATTGATATACCGAATTCATTACCTGTGGGTAGGGCGCGAAGTACCACGGCCTTATCCTATTCCGGCCTAGTTCAATCATTTCAATATTCTTCATCCGTGTGACCAGGTCATCGTGTCCATGTGCCACCATACTGCCAGACTGTCGCGGTCGCGTCGTGGGCGTGGCCGTACCACTGGCGGTCGTCTCACTACCTTCCGTCTCCACAGACGGCACGGGCTCCGATTGAAATGTCTTTGAATTTTGTTTAGGTTCCTGTAAGTGTTTAAACTTGGTATTAGTAATTGTGTTAGCATCTTTACGAGTAAGTTTTATATTAATGCGTAAATTACTTTAGATCGAAAAGAACTTAGAGGTATTTTAAAAAATACCATGATTACTTTTAGAAAGATATAATAGGTAGATAAGTTAGACGAACTCAAGCATTGTGCCAGGGGCGTAGCTACCGCCGTATCTGCCGTATCAATTATACGGGGCCCCCGGGCCACGGGGGCCCCCAAAAGTGTGTAAGGAAAAAGAAATAGTAATCATTATTATATTTTTTATTATTATTTAATATAATTTTCTTTTGTGAAAAATCTTTACCCCCAAACAATATAAGGGCCCCCAATCAATTGTTTTTACGGGGTCCCGCCAATGCACGCTACGCCACTGCATTGTGCCAAAAAATCAAAGAAATGATGGCGTTAAACGTGCGTATCTGGATAAGCCAGCCTTTGGCAGTTTTGTCCGTTCAGATAATAGCTAATAGGATATTAAAGACACTATCGAGTAAAATCGTTGCTCGTTCAGAGTAAAATGCAGACTTAATTAAGTGTAGATAACTCGCTGTTCATAAACCAACGCTAAACTCTGGTACACACTGAACAGAGTCCTAAATCCTGGCAACAATTAAAATAAAATCAAAAACTTACCTCATTATTATCAATAGACGGTGCTTTCCGTTTCCTGTTAATTTTCTTTTGTAGCGCGGCCGCTAATACGGCGCCGCCATTGACGAGGGACGACGAATCGTTCCCGAGGGTCGGACTAGCCGGTCGAGAGACCAGTTGTCGCGGCTCACCGGCTATAACACCTTATTTCAACCACGTAACATTACAGTACTAAAACTTGCCATGTTTTTTCACGTATAAGCGTATATTACACCTAGGTAAAGTTAGTTATATACTGCGTGGGATTGTTTTCGTAGTTTGGATTATGCAGCGGATAGTAACGCGAATACGATAGCTAAATTTAAAAGCTTGTAAATAAAACTGATAGTACTGATACTGAATTTTATCAATTATTTTTGTATCATAAATATTGTTTTCAAAGCAGAAATGTGGATATTTAGTAGCATAAGAATAGTATTCTTTAAATATATTATGCGTACAGCAATTCAATAATGCTTGATTTTAGTTTGAAAAAATGGTGCAAAGTATTCCAGTATCACAGTTAACACACAACATAGACACAAATACTGATTTCAGAACAAACACATTCGATCTGAACCAATCCAAAGCTTAGCAAAAGGCAGATTTTAAGAGCAACAATATGCTAATTTATAATTTCTGGTATTCATTTTGAAATCAGGCAAGCTCAATATATAAAATATGAATAACACATATTACTTTAACAAGGTACTTTTTTCGGAGGAGAAAAACTAACATTTTCATGCCAATTAACTACTAGATACACACATTTATTCCTGTATAACATTTATCATTATTTTGACAAAAGATCAAGAGGAATTGAAGCTGTAAATAAACTATATTACATTTTATCGCAAAGCACACACATAATTGAATCATAAATTTCAACGTACCAAGTGCATTTTTTGGTGCGGAACCATTGAGTGCATTAAAATGGGTCTTTTCAGGTATTTTAGGTTGGATTGGCTGTATTGTCGGAGGTGGTTGGGGCGCAATAGCGGGCCTATTTGTAGTGATACTAGACTTCTGACTTTCATTGCAGACAGTATCATCTGCAGACAAAACATCATACTTTATAGCCAATTGTTATGACGATGTGGTGTTATGATGGTAAACTGAGTTAAGTTAGTCAGTGAAATGCTGCAATGTACCTAGAATCTACTTTTAATATCATTTTTAATAAGCAGTTTTAAAGTGGTCATGCATAGAGTTTTTTCACCTAGTAGTGGTAGGTTAAAGCTCCAATCTACCATCATAAGTAAGATTTTGAATAAATGTAAGCCAATTGTAGTCAAAAGGCTAGTAATAAACTAGTAAAACAGCTTCCACATTATTTATGGAAAAAATAATGTCAGAAGTTTTTTCTATTTTGTGGGCCAGACTTGACAAGAATATTTAACTTGCAAGTCTATCGCATTTTAAAATGAATTGTCAAAACCCATTTGTATTCCTAATATGGTCTAATCTTAAACTCCTAATGTTTGAAATGATTCCAAAAGACAACAGTGCTACAAAGTTCCACAGATAAAATTCAGGCACACTTAAAAAAAAAAAAGAAACTACAGACAAGAACAAAAAAAAGTAAATTCTAGAACTATTAAACCATTACTACTAGAAATGAAGGTAACCAAACTTGGTCTCAATGCTCCATGAGTCTTGATCTGCGGAACTATGTCAACTTGAATGTACAAGTGATGGTATGTGAAAATGACAATGTTCTAGAAAATTCTAGATCTATAGTAGCAAAAACACATACTAATAAAATTAGGCATGACGCCACCTCCTGATCCGATATGAGTCTTCTTAGGTGTAGTGGTACCTCCGGTCGCAACGCCATCTCTCCGAGGGAACTGAACTTTTCTTGTGTCCAGCCATGATTCTCCAACCCACTCGTCCAAACGTTTGTTGACTAGAATTATAAGAAATGATACACCCATACTTATAACACTTCAAATTATACAAATGCTATAAGTTGCAAAAGCTAGACTTTTGATGCAGATTTTTGATGAATAAAAAATCATTGTAAAGAATATAATTTTAAACAGTACTATAAGAAAAGAAGCAGAAATATTAAAGAAATGAGATTGATGTCCAATGATTTAAGTATTGATCATTCATTTGTAAAAGTAAGTAAGTCATTTGTATTGCCTTAACAATGAAAATATTGTATAAATCTTAAATATTATAAAAATCGCTCAGCATTATTCTTTACAAGCATATTTAATTCGTATTATTCCCTTAAAACTAATTGTAAAATTAAAAACAAACACAATTGGTTAATTCTGTATTTGGCCCGCTAACATTTTGTTGTAGCTTTTCCCGGGTATAATAACATGTTGTAACTTAGTAATGATTGCTAATTCTCTATTATTAGCATTAAATATGTATATGATATGCTTGGAATTGATATTTGATCTGTAATTATAAGTTTTGTTTTCAGCATTGTTCATAATGTAAATAAAAACAATGAACAAAATTGTCATGTGTTTGTCAATGGAGGGAGCACTATACTTACAGTCAACATAATGCACATAATAGCCCCTCTGTCCACGTATTTCCTTAATACTTATAATCTCAGCTAGTGGCCAGTCATCTCCACCTTGCATTCGAACTGGTAAACGGCATCCTTCCACAAGAGATGCCTGCAAAAGTACCATGATACCACAAGTAACTCATAATCATTGTTTCACATTATATATGACTTTTTGGATAAAAGAATTACCGCTGAATCACAAAATGTGGTGAGTTCATCATCGTTGTCGTTCATTTTCTAGAAAAACGCAATTGAGTTTCTAGAAAAATAGATGCTTGTTTGTGAACTGTCACTGTCAAAATGAATTTGGAGGACGCCATGTTTGACGTTCCGTTATCCTCCGACGGTCATAAACAAAGCATCAATTTATCACTCTGTCTCGTTTTAATTATACTTCATCCTTTTCTATTATTATTTTTAAATGTAATGTAATGTAATAAAAAATTTATAAAAATATTGCTTGACCATTACGACAATATTTAGGCGGGAAGCCTTGCATTAATGAGTTCCTCAAATAAGGTTATATAAATAAATGACAAAATTGTTTAGTATGTTTTATTTTTATTCATATTGCTTTGAAATTGCGGCATCTTTTTCAAAGTTGGCTCCTCTAAGCATCCATCCATAGCCTGGCTGTTGGCGTTGGTCTCCAATAGGCTTATCGTCAGCTGCATGGAATTGAGCAAGGAACATGCGCCTTGGTCGGTCGGAATTATTAACAGAGCTGCCATGCACGAGGAGGTACGAAAATATAACAATGTCTCCACGATCAGCAATCACCGGTGTCGCTTTTTCAAGAGGAAACCTTTTCTGTGCAAAAAAAAGTAAAAGTTTCATTCAAAAATTAAAGAATATAGGTAGGTACCTAGTGTAACTATAACTATAAGTATTTATTTAATAAATAATTTATACAAATGTATTAGCTTTGGTAATAGGTACCTGGTCGACATAATGGAAGTTGCTTTCTTTGGCGCCAATATCTTCAAGTGGGCCAAGTTTGTGAGAGCCCGGGTAGACAAATAAACCACCATTCTCCGGGTTTGCAGCGTCTAAATGTATGAATACTGCTACCATTGAGTCCTTTTCATACGGGAAATACGGGTAATCCTAAAAGCAGCAATACATAGAGATTAACTTAAACAGGGGCTGTAAGTAGGTACGTGTTTTTTCCACTCGATATGTCTAACCCCCATTTTCTGAGGTACATTTAGCGGTAGTTTATCTATTCAATAGCGTTTTTCTTTTTATATGAGTTTAAACGCTATTGAATAGATAAACTACCGTTAAATGTACCTCAGAAAATGTTCAGAAACCGGGGGTAAGTAAGCTAAATATATTATCTCCTATTTCCTTTTGAAATATACTTTTAAGAAGTGTGTGGTACCTGGTGCATAGGATAAGCAGCCCCCTTCTCTGGAGGTTTGAAGTGAGCTTTCGTGTGATGCAGCATTATGTTCTCGGTTTCCATCACATCTTCCAGGGCATCTAATATGTTGTCATTGTAGAGAAGCTTGCCGAATACTGCATGATGGTGTTGTAGATTGTGGACTCCTTTGACCTACGAACACAGGTACGTACTTCATAATTTAATTGTATTAAAGTCATTGGTCTTTCTACCTACATCGCGTTTGAGGAGATTCAAAAAACAAACATATGGTCTCTATTGGAGCTTAATTTTTTGCAAAATGTTAATGTACACGGTTCACATGCTCACTGTTACATAAACTATCTGTATTTAAATAATCCAGTAAAATAATACACAACCGAGTGATTGATTTAGGTCAAGATCATGGTCAGGGGTAGAGGTTAAGCTTACATAAGTAATAACACTTTGTCGAATGTCTGATTGCGTTTCGGAATCGCAAAATAAACACTTTATATTTATTTAGTGTACCTAAGAACTGCATACAAATATAGAATTGTCATTTTAAACTTACTGTGCGAGGATTATCCGTTTTCCGATTATTCTTGTTATCACCGACCCAAGAATTCTCCATTGTATCCTGGTTCTTTCTTTTGAAAAGCTTGTCATACTTGTCAATGACTCTGGATAATTCTTCTTCAGAGATCAAATTCTTTAACAAAATGTATCCATTGTCTTTATAGAACTGTTTCTGTTCTTCCGTTAGGCGCACCATTTTTGTAGAGCACAATATTTTTCTATTCGTTCACTGTCGTAGTCAGTTTAAGACTGCCGGTTCCAGAAGTTTATTTTTAAGTACGTTTATTTTATGGAAGATCACTGTTATCAGGGGCAAGCCGGTCACAATGAATTTATGTTACTTAATAGATTATTTTATCTTTATTTTAATACTTTTGGATTGTGGGCTCGGCTTCTAAATCGCCGGATGAGAGTTATCATCACTTTTATTGTATGCAATTTAGTGAGTAAACAACTCTATAAATTATACATAGCGGGAGGTCCATAGTACAAGCAGCATGACTTGCGCGCTTGAATTTAGTTGCAATGACGTTTTTGTTTGTATTTCCAGCATACATGCGATGTTTACCTATCCTATTTTTTTTAAACGTGTGCAATTTACCTGAGCAGATAAGTTAGATATTGTTTAGTAAAGCCTTAATGAAAAATGTCCTGATCTGTTGAATTTGTGATAGTAAAATTTTAAAAATCTTTTAGTTTCTTTATATTTCAATGCATATAACGAATGCTAGTTCTCTTTATCAATTCAATCACGTAATATCTCAGGAATAAACAAAAAATATTATTGTAAACATATTAAAAGGTTATCGCAAATATTTTGTTAACATTGTACTTACTCATTAATGTAACTTGTCACGAGCATGAAACGCAATCAACAGCTTTTACGTAAACCAAAACGCAAAAACAAATAGACCGGAATTATAGCAAGTATTTGATTAAAACAAAAAAAATGCTGTTCACAAATATTTTTTCAATATTTTATTTTACCTGTTTGTGTTCCTCTAGTCGTGATGGCCCAAGCAATTGCTTCATTGCTAATCTAACACTGAGATTAGGTCTGTATTGATTGTAATCTCTAAGGGCTATAACTACACAGAAAGGTATATATTATTGTAACCATGAGGAAAAAGCAGCCCGCTGTGTCTTAAAATACATTTATTGGCTTTTATCAGGTTATCATATTTTTAACGATGGCTTACTACCGTTTTTAGCAAAAACAATAAGCTTTTACGATACACAAAAAATATCAGTTTAATTATCAGTCAATATAAAATCTAAAAAAGAAAACAGAAAATTATATACCATGTATTATTGATCACCGAAATAACCAACGGTTATATGTTAAACTGCTTGTTTAAAAGTATGTACTCTGATGCTCATAGCTCAAAAGATTGCATTGATAGTTACCTGGCGTGGAAACCGCTGGTATCAGTGGTCACCAACCGGCATGACTGACAAAGCCTTTGTGCCTTAGCATAGAATAAAACTTCGCAATATGAATTTCTGTAAAAGGAATACTCTGCTAACATAGATAACAGTTTTTTTAACTCAAGTCAAGATCTAAAACTGTAAAAAACTTTTGCCGTTAAAATAGCAAAATAGTGTTCTATAAAATTTAAACAACAACACTGTGATTTAGGTCTGGCTATGATTTAGGTATCTTAGATAATTAATTGGGAAACCACAGTTATCAAAAGATTAATTTATCTTCTTTACAGATCTGTAGTAAATTAAAAAAACCCATGATTCACGATAAATATATGATAAAAATTTCCGACAAAATGGTCATTATGACACTACACACAAAGATATCGTAAGGTAATAGTTCAGATTAATGTACTATCTTCTTTCGGATAGAGAATTTTTACACGCAATACGTCACCATTTCAGTACTGCGGACGATTACGATTACAATCATGGTAATTTTAATCACGGTTACTCGTTAAATTATCTATGTAATCCGACCGCAATCTGTTAACAAATTACTATATATTTGAAACCTGTATTGGTATTTGGTATTCCGGGATTCATTAAACATCATGAAGGTGCTGATTGTTTTAGCTTTGGCGGCTGTTGCCTGCGCAAATGCCGTTCCTACGGCTGCAGGAACCCCTGGGTACAGTATCATTGAGAATCACTTGATCCCATTGGGTGAGAAGGTTCGCAAAGCAGAGGAAGAGTTGAGCAAAGGCAGGATCGCTGGAGGTATACCCTCTAACCTCGGAGAATTCCCCTACCAGGTCGGTACCAACTTTTTTCTTTCCTCACTTCAGTTTAAGTAATTAGAGTTTCTACTTTAATAAAAATCGACCAGAAGAAGACATCAAGACACTTTATATTTTACAAGCCGAACCGCGCGTCATCTCTCGCGAAGTAGTTTCATCATACAATTCAGCTGCTGAGGGGCTGATTATAGGTATAGGGTTAACCAAACTAAGTGGTCTTCGTTTGGTCAACTATATTCGGGCTAAATTCCTCATATCATTTCAATTGTTTTCAGTGAAAGCGTAAGAGACCGTCAGACATCTGACTTTCGTTATGTATCAGGATGGAATATAATATATGTTAAACCTGTTGTCACTTCAACAATCTTCTAAAGATTATTTATTATATTCTTTCAGGCTGGTCTTTTGGCTAACTTCATCGACGTCAACGGCACTGGTATCTGCGGTGGTTCCCTAGTGAGCTCCAACCGTGTGATCACTGCCGCCCACTGTTGGTTCGACGGCGTCCACCAAGCGTGGAGACTCACCGTTGTTCTCGGCTCCGTCACCATTTACTCCGGAGGCGTGAGGCAGCAGACCAGCGTGGTTGCCATGCACCCACAGTGGAACCCAGACCTTATTCGCGATGATGTCGCCGTGATTTACCTTCCGACCCCTGTTGCTTTCTCAAGTTAGTATTACCTTCTTATTATTTTATGCAGTTTCTTTGATAAATGTCTATAAATTGAATGAACTCAATTGCCATTGACATGTCACTTATAAATGCTAATACTTGATTTCATATAAGTTTGTTATCCATTGCACAACATTGCGATGTTTAAAAAATACTGTCAATACAATACTGTTGTATCTTTGGTAACGATCAGTCGTTGACACTGTTGATTGCGACAGTATAATAATAATACTTAATATTGTATAGAAACACGCTAAGCTTAAAAACCACCCTGTTTTTAAGCTGTAGCGCGTTTCTATACAATTATAGACAACTGGCCAGCTATCTTGAAACTTTGTTTGAAAAGCAAATTACCGTCCCTAGCGCCGTACGAATTGATTGTTAAGAATAGTAATTTAAGAACGAAAAATTTGCGTAGCGCGTAGCTGTAGCCCGATTCTGTACAGTCGGAACTACGGAGTATCGAGTGTGATATTTAAAATGTAAAAATAGTTCATACGGCGCCTGCCGCAGGCGTTGATCAGATTTTCATACAAGACAATAGTGGCAGAGAATAGCGCTATTGAATATCTACATTAAACTGATCCCTGACAGTTTGTAGAAAAGTGAAGAACCATTTTTTATTGAATAATTTTAAAATATTTGATCAAAGACTACACTGTCTTTCGTAGTTTATCGTAATAAAAACCTCTATTTAAAAATACATTCCAGTACATATTCCACCTTCATTTAAACGTGGAATATAACTAATATACTATAACAACTATTATAACAAAACAATCTCTTTTGGTTACAGGCACCATTTCTCCTATTGCCTTGCCGAGCGGTAACGAGCTGAGCCAGAACTTTGCTGGTGCCAGCGCTATTGCTTCTGGCTTTGGATTGACCGGTGATGGTACGTACTAATAAATTAGTAACGAAAATTCTACTAGATAGCTATTTGAATCGCGAGTGTAAATCCCGCGATTTTCGCGAGGAAATATATGTACCTCGTACCATAAATGTATGCAATGTGACATACAATGTGTGTTAGGTAATTCTTCTTTGTAGGACAAAAATTTATCATAATTTATACGAAAGATCTGACTTGAAATAGAATCAAAGACTAAAATAAAATAATTAAAAGTAACTATGAATAAACTACGTCCTCACAAACTCTAACTTTTAGAATAGTAGAAGGAAGTAACACAGAGGATTTTATATGAAACACATTCAGGTCACTTGAAATTCAAAAGTATCGTTTAATTTTTTTCCTTTAATTCCAGGTGCTGAAATCACTATTGAACAGTTCCTCAGCCACGTAACATTGAACGTGCTGCCTCATCGTACTTGCTCGTTCGCCTTCCCCTTTGTATTCCAGAGCTCCAACATCTGCACAAGCGGAGCTGGTGGTGTGAGCACTTGCAGAGGTGACTCTGGTGGTCCTCTTGTTGTCAACAGCAATGGCAGACGTATCTTGGTAAGTTTAAAACATTATCGTTTTTGTGTACGCTTCTTGATCTATGTTCTGCGGCTCATCATTGCCTATGGATACAGATCTATTGACTAGTGCTAATACAAAGCTAACAGGTGAAGATGAAGGCACTGGAATTAAAATTTTTTTTTGAAATTTATACTAAAGCAAAAGTTTGTCGGATTTCCAACTAAAAATGTCATATATCGTCGCATACGTGGAGAACAGAACTGAACTGAAGAACTCTGCCTCTGCCCATTGATTGGCGATTCTCAACTGCTATCTTATACCGACAACCGGAGAGCTATCGAATTTCTTGTATGAAATGATCAGCGCCTCTAGCGGGCGCCATAGGATCAATTTTTGAAGTACATTTTAAATGTCACCTTCACGTGACCCGGTAGTACCGACTGTACAGAATTCGGCTTAAATTGGATCTTATCTAAAATTTGAATGTTTGTTTACAGATTGGAGTGACATCCTTCGGTCTTGCCTTCGGTTGCGAGCTCGGCTACCCCGCCGTCTTCGCTCGCACTACCTCATACATCAACTTCTTCAATCAGCACATCGCTTAAGTTAATATTTAATTATCGTTTACAAATAAATCTGATGTTTAATAATTTAATTGTTTTACTTGTACACTCTTTTTTAATTTTTTTGATACTTGATAGCTATTATTATAGTATAGTGGCAAAACGAGACACAAAAACATTATATTGAAAATAGTTATTAACGCCATCTAGCGACAAACCGTTGAATAAGTAAGTTCTGCATCGTGTTAGCAAATGTGTAATTAAATATGCTTGAAATTTAGATAAGATAGGTACTTTACAAAATACAAACAGTTACCTACTTTCAGCCCAAGGTCTACAAGACCTCATTCTTTTGCTTGGTGAGAAGCTCTTTCCCCTGAATCGAATGATCGCATTTTGTAATGAAATGTGATAACTTTGATATACCTAGATCATAGTGTTGGTCTTACAAAAAGGTCAGGTGTGTAGTACTGTAACTCGTATCCGGCGGTCCTGTATGATAAGATGTATGGATGTGAGGCAAAGGAAGTTTGTAAGGATAGTACCAAGTGGCGTTTCTGGTCTCCCCTCGTAAAAAGGCGTAATTGTATGTATGCAAGTATGTGATTATTTTGATATAGAAACCACTCCAACGTTTTCTTGTAGTTTGTTGTTTGTCGTATGGTAAGTGGTCAACCTAGTGTCAAAGTTGTTCAAGCCGCCCGGGAGGCCTTTGACGTAGCTTAACGACTGTTATCTTAGTAGACAACAACCGGGACGACTTTTAATGTGCCCTCCGAAGCACGGAGACGCCCAGTTCTAATACCACTATGCGGTCAGCCATCTATGGAATGACCGCACCAATAGTTGCTTAACCCACAGATCGTTTACCGACCGGTGAGCGCAACTGGCTGTGGACCTTTCTTGTAGTAACAGTATAATATATGATGTTTTATTTAATATCACTAAAAACCAAATAAAGTTTGGGGTTATTGTTTAGATCATAGATAAAAAGAAATATTTCGTCACTGAGCAGAATAGTTTTATCGTTCAAAATGAATTACGTAGTGTACGTAAAAAATACGCTAGAGGACAAATTAGTTTGTCAACAATTACTTATTATCATTATGATCATTAACGTATCGTTTTAATCAGGTAACAGTGTATTATCTACCTAATTTATACGCAATCTGTTAACGATTTGATATAAATATGGGATTAAGAACAGATTTTTTACTTGTGAATTTCAACATCATGAGGGTGCTTATCGTTCTAGCTTTGGTGGCTTCGGCTTGCGCAAACCTTGTGCCCTTTGCCAACAGCCCTGGGTACAGTATTATTGAGAATCATTTAATCCCTTTGGGTGACAAGATTCACAAAGCTGAGGAAGAATGGAGCCAAAACAGGATTGCTGGAGGTATGCCCTCTAACCTCGGCGAATTCCCCTACCAGGTAGGTGTTTAGTTTTTTTTTACTCCAAATCCACCTTTTTTGACCTCAATTATTTTTTTTAAAGACCAGTCTTGTGTCGCGTAGACTTTTCAAACATACAAACGACGGACACACAAAGCACAACCAGACCCGAAATAAATATTTGTGGATGACACAAATAATTGTTTCGTGCGGAAATCGAACCCACGACCTCCTAATTTAATGGTAACAATGTGGCGACCTAAACCACTGCGCAACGGAAGCATTCGATCGAATTAAAGCCAGAATACTGATATTTGCACAGATTCAAAGGCTGTTTTATCTTTCAGGCCGGTCTTCTAGCTAACTTCCAAAACATCGAAGGTACTGGTGTCTGCGGTGGTTCCCTAGTCACTGCTAACCGTGTGATCACCGCTGCCCACTGTTGGTTTGACGGCACCCACCAAGCGTGGAGGTTCACCGTTGTACTCGGCTCAGTCACCCTCTTCTCTGGAGGCGTTAGGCAAGAGACCAGCGTTGTTGCCATGCACCCGAGGTGGATGCCCCGCCTTCTACGTAACGACGTTGCCGTGATCTACCTGCCATCCTCCGTCACATTCTCTGGTTTGTTGTTTTTTTTTGTACGTGCGTAATGTATTGTGTGGTGATTACCAAAATGTGAAAGATTAGATTAGTCTAATTGATCGCTGATTTTCTGATTTTCTCTGTTTTGGGTACAAGCCAATTATAACTGTTTACGTCCAGACTTAAACATTTATTTGCCGTATTAAAGAAATACCTGTGCAGCTCGAAGTTAAACTCAATTTTCCTATTTGTATATCAAAGTTCTTTTTGTAAAGTAAATATATTATTATATTTTTATTTTGTCCACAGCTACCATCTCTCCAATTGCTTTGCCCTCTGGTTCTCAACTGTCTGAAACCTTCGAAGGACAAAGTGCTGTTGCTTCTGGATTTGGATTGACCGGTGACAGTAAGTAAATTACCTCGGAACAATGTTCTAAGTTTGTGTGTGCAATTGAGTTTCAATCACCAACGTCACTGTAGAAGGTCACAAACCTTAGAATTCCCTAGCATCACGAATTCATCATCACGTAGCTTTCTATAAGTCATAGTTTAAGTGCAGTCACAGATAAAAAGAACAAATCGTATTTTTCAATAGCAGCATGTGCCACAAAAACGAATAATGCAGTTATAAAAACGATTAAGAATGGTATTAAAAAATAATAAATCCTAGTGATGATTTTTGTTCATTCATATAGGTATTTCTTACTATACGATTGATTTTAATAACAATCAATTATAGGACTTATCTATATGTACTGAATTACTATCATAATAAACAACACGTGAAGAATAATCACCGGATGTGATTTGTTTTTTGGTGACGTTACAGTTCACACGAAAATAAGCATAGGTACTGAGCGTATCTGTACCTATCTATGACTTAATTATTCAGCTAGTCTTTAAATTTAAAATAAATATATTTAAACAAATTAATAAATATAATTTGACAAGCATCTGTTAACACGCAGCAAGGCTACTTAAAACGTTATCATATAATGCCAAGTTCATTCAACATTTTAAAACACTCGAAGCCAGCTTCCTGTCTTATTGAAGTCAGGACATTTCCCTTTCTTCATTAACTTGTCCCAAATTAGGATTAACAATGATAAAAATAAGATGATGTGTGTCTGTAAATACAAGATTATTTAAAACAAAATATGACAACAACAACAAAAAACGTATCTAATTGTCTTATTTGCTTTTCATTTTCCAGATGCTTCAATCACGGTCAACCAGTTCCTCAGCCACGTCACTTTGAGCGTCCTCTCGCAGCGTGCTTGCACCACTGCCTTTGGCGGTGTGACGCAGGAGTCCAACATCTGCACAAGTGGTTTGGGCGGTACCAGCACCTGCAGAGGAGACTCTGGTGGTCCCCTGGCTGTTAATCGTGATGGCAGACGTGTTCTGGTGAGTGTTAATCTTTTTAGTACTATGTTCTTTTTATTTTGCTTGCTGCCTTTACGGCTTGCCGTACACGATATTTTGAAGGGAAAAGCTTCTCACCACAACTGGTTATCATAAGTCAATCCTAATACTAAAGGTTTATACCATACCATACCTCTAGAACTTTTAATAATTTGTCATGCAAAAAACTGCGTTATTTCATTTCTCTATAAAGTGATTTTCTGGCCCTAAAATTGGTCAGACACGTCGCAAACTGATATTGTCAGCAATAAAATTCGAGAACCCTAAAACTAGTGAGGATTTTAAATGATTGGGAAATTCGCGATCAGTAGCCTCTTGAAAGAAATCTAAAATATTGTTATTCTTTGTTTTCAGATCGGTATCACTTCCTTCGGTATTGCTTTCGGTTGCGAGATTGGTTTCCCCGCTGCCTTCGCTCGTACCACCTCCTTCATGGACTTCTTCAACCAGCACTTATAAGCGTATTATGATTAAAAGAGCAGAAGAATTGTAAATAATCGTTGTATCTATGGATTTGTTCGTCTGCGATAAATAAATGTAAGAAATTAATTTGTATTTTTTCTACAACTACTCCTATAGAAAATATTACAACAGTATTTTAATTGCGGAAAGACAAAATGTACAGACCAAAAAACAAGTGATTCTAATTCTGTGCTAATAGTAAAATGCTCACTCAATTGCACGTACAAGACAAATAGTAGATATTTAGCTGCAAATAAACAACTTTTTAAAAAGGCGCTAGTTAGAAACGTTAAGTAGTTTAGTTGTATGTTTCTGATGTTCTAAATCACTTGCTCCCAGGTTGAAAATCCTACGTATCTTCTGTTCAGTAGTTCGTATAAACTAAAGATGTACATTTATAGAAAGAAAAGTTATTTTTTTAGTGACATTTCATAAAATCCGGTAATCTATCAGGAGCTACTTCAGGCCAGAGTTTTATGTTGTGGGCGAACTTGACATAGAAAAAAGCACAGTTAATATTTCCATAGCTTTATTTGTAAAAAAAGTGCAAATTATTAAGTATTGTAATTACATTGTAAATTATAGGCGTATAAAATGTTTTAAAACCGCATATTTTGCTGGTGATTAACAGTTTGTAATAGCTTATAAGGCCTACTTATAAACATTATAAAACATGTATGCAAACATAGACTAAACAAATAATTTACTATATTGTCAGGCGCTTTTTATTTTTCTCCTTCAGTATTTTTTCTGCAAATTTAAGTTAGACATAATACCTATGTTCAACCTGCTTTGTTATGCATAAATTATGACTCATAAAGTTTTGATACATAAAATCGACAGTAATTTAATAAATAACATAATATGTCAATATTGAGGTCTGATATACCCTTGCAGTCCGGGGAAGAGAGTTGGGATTTTCGTTAAGGAAACTCTAACTAGCACGCAGTGTGTTAACGTGCCGAGGAATGGACACAATAGGTTGCTCCTTATTACATGGGACCAAAAACGTGAAGGTCCGAAACGTTGCTATTGTTTAATATACATTCGTAAATGTATTAGTTTTATAAGATAATGACAGTTAAATAAGCTAAAGTAATAATCTATCAACTCCATCATACCTACATGCTGCAGTCAATATTTTAACCTTTAAAAAGTACTTTGTTTTCAATCCATAACTTTCGAATATTCTTGATTTACAAGCCAATGATCCTATGTAAAAATTCAGTGACTGACGTTAATACAGAACTCAAAGTCGCAACAAATTAATTGTATTTCGCAGTACTAGGTACCTACTTTCAAAACGATTTAAGATCAAAATAATGATTGCGCGTATTTTGCAGATAATCACCAATTAACTAGCTTACAACGTGATGTGATATTTAAATCAATGATGTAATCAGCTGTACGGCACAAGATACACGTATTAAATTTAAAACTGCGAATAATCTAAGGAAATATTACGCACGCGCGAATAATTCTACCTATTTTTTATAATGGTATTAATTCGATGATTAGTGTATGATAAACAAAGCATTAAAGATATTAACCTAACTACTTATCAAATGATTAGTGCCTGGTAGTATATACATATATTGGTATGTAAGTAGGTACATAGGAGTCACTACATACTAAACTTCGTGCAGAAAAAGTCGTAGATGTATAATAAATAAATTGAACCCATTAGTGTCCCACTTCTGGGCAAGGGTCTCCTCCCGGAATGAGGGACGGGTTAGGCCTTGAGTCCACCACGCTGGCCAACAACAAATTTTAGGCATGCAGGGTTTCCTCACGATGTTTTCCTTCACCGTTAGAACAAGTGATAAATATTTTAATACACACATAACCAACTTCGAAAATTCTTCTTCACTTCACTTTATTGGTGTGTTGCCTCGGATTCGAACGGAAGGTGCCAACTTAAACCACTCGGCTATCACTGCTTAATATTGTTACCTATAATTAATTACATTGAACGATAAGAATTACCAAGATATTGTTGCCGGTGGTGGCAAATTAATGCCTTGTAATAACAATGCAAAGAAGATTATGGTATTGACGTAGTTAAACAAAATAAGGTTATTTTAGCAGAAATAAATATACGACAGTTTGTAGTTTTCTATTACTAAGCGAAATAAAGCTAAAATGATGCACGAAATTGAGTTAGGATACTAAATCAGAAACAATATTTAGGTAGTAGCTGACCCGCGGAGAGAATGGGTCAAGATTTTCCCCGTTTTTGTAACATTTTTTATTGCTACTCAGCTCCTATTGTCTATAGCCTTCCTCGATAAATGGACTTTCTAACACTGAAATAATTTTTCAAATCGGACCAGTAGTTATTGATAATAGCGCGTTCAAACAAACAAACAAACTCTTCAGCTTTATAATATTAGTATAGATTTTATTATCAGTTGAACCGCGCGACTATTTTTGTCTGTTAAAATCAAAAAGAAAGATATTTAGAAAGATAGCGGCTCTAACAAAAAAATTACTAGTTTTCAAACAAATCAGTAGAACTTTTTAGCTGTGAAAGCGAAACAGACAAACAGACAGAAATCTGCGTTACGTATGTTAACTAGTATTGACGAACCAGTAGTCATTAAATTCCAGATAAATCGTTATAATCATAATTTTATCTGTAAACAGAAGCAATTACATGTAAATTTTACAATCCGTAATTCCTTGTATTATCTTGTGATAATATAAATCGGAGCTAAAGATTATAAGCATGTGCCTAACTAGATTGAGTCGAATACAAAAACCTAAAGCTGAAGTCTAATTTTCTACCGTGAAATATGTCTTAAACTACAAAATACTCTGACATTTAACGAAATAACCTCTTCAAATTAAACAAACAATATCATTTTGCAACGATTGAAATTTTTGTTTATTTATTCGAGTTATAAAAATATTCTTCCTTTTGGAGGCGGTCAAATGTATGACTTTCCTTAATAGGAGGTAAGTTTTATATGTGAAATTATTATTCGAATCGTTTAGAAATAGCGGCATCCTTCTCCAAGTTTGCGCCTCTAACCATCAGTCCGTATCCCGGTTGCTGCCTCTGGTTGCCTTTAGGTTTGTCATCGGCTGAAGCGAACTGTGCAAGGAACATGCGTCTCGGCCGATCAGAATTGTTCAAAGAACTGCCGTGAACTAAGAGGTATGAGAAAATGACGATGTCTCCGCGTTCTGCGATAACTGGTGTTGCTTTCTCGAGGGGAAACTTTTTCTGTAAAAAAAATTTAGGTATAGGCTGTGTTAGCTGCATTTGACATTAGTACAGTAAACCTGTAGCTCAATTTTCTACCAATGTCGACTACCGACAACCGGATAGCTATTGAGAAAATTGCGTAAAAAAAATTGATCAGCACCTCTAGCGGTCTGCGTAGGAACTATTTTGGCAGTGCATTTTAAATGTCAAACTCTGGACAGTATCTACGGTAGAGAATTGCGCTACTGGGTATTAAACGGCTTGGAATCAGTTCTCGAGGAATGCAATTTATTGAGTTTTTCTGTTGATATTTAAAGATAAATATTTTATAGTTGCTATAATTCAAATAAATTAATGTACACAACGATTTACCTTTACATTGAAGTAAACCTACAAAGTATGATACAAGAAACGACGGTCATTGAATTCAATTTTTCACCAAGAACATTGTTAGAATTCGGTTTCAATTTCACTTTCCCGTAACGAGGGTCTCGAACGAATTTATTATGTTACCTACCAGTTTTCTAAATAATAAACGTATTTGTCTCTAAGGCCTTTTGTCTAGGGTCTAAGTTTGTAAATAATAAATGAGTATGGAGGCTTAAGTGTTTCTTCTTATTATTTCAGCTGCTAGGAGATGAAAATGTTTAGGTCAGTAATGGATATATATGAAGATTTATTATTCCTTTATTTTTCATACAGGGGCATTATTTTACCTTAAACATTAATTATAAATACAATAACTCTTAATTGTAATACTAAAATATGTTGACTGATCGTTTGCTGGGTTCTTTTTAGCTTACTTATAAAACTTATTGTTAGCTGTCTTTTAACTACCAAAACTACTAATATTATAAATGGGAAAGTTTGTGTGTATGTAGGGATGTTTGTCACTCTTTTACGCAAATACTACTGAATCGATTACGATGAAATTTGGCATGTAGGTAGCTGAAGACTCAGAATAACACATAGGCTTTTTATCCCGGAGTTCCCGTGGGATCGGGATTTACCCGGGAAGGGTTTCTACGCGGACGAAGTCGCGGACGGCCTCTAGTTAATAATAAATAGCTTACCTGGTCAACGTAATGGAAATTACTTTCTCTTTGGCCGACGTCTTCTTGAGGGCCTAGTTTGTGAGACCCGGGGTATACGAAGAGTCCACCATTCTCAGGATTAGCAGCGTCTAAGTGCAGAAACACTGCTACCATCGAATCTTTCTCGTAAGGGAAGTAATGGTAATCCTAGAATTAAATAAAATGGAATTGGAAAACATGGATTATTAGCAGATAATAGACTAATTGGCAAACAAAAGAACGCTTTTTAACAATGAAGACAAAGGAAAAGACTGTTTGCTGAGCGCAAAAAATTCAACAGAAAAGATGATATACCTAAGAAAACTGTGTGGTATTTTTAATACACCCAATTTAAATATTGTAAACCAATATTTACGATTGTCTTGGGTCTCTAATCTCAGCAAACTTTACTTTATTCTATAGGTACCTGATGCATAGGATATGCAGCTCCTTTCTCAGGTGGTTTAAAATGTGCCTTCGTGTGATGTAACAAAATATTTTCAGTTCCCATCACATCTTCTAAAGCGTCTAGTATATTGTCGTTGTACAATAATTTCCCGAATACCGCGTGATGATGTTGTAAGTTGTGCACTCCTTTTACCTATACAAAAATGAAGGATATTGTAGGCAAACCTGGAGAAAAAGCTAGTGCTTACTTTAAACATAATATAATTAATTCATATACTATTAATTATCTAAATCTGTTTTATCTGGTTGACGATTATTATCAAAGGCAGCCTCATTAATAATTTTTCAAGACGTGAAATGATTATAAGATAAGTTTTTATCTATATAACAAGATGTATGGATGTGAATGAAGCAAGGAAATTTTGTAGGGGTTGTAGCAAGTGGCGTTCTTTCATCTCTACTTACTCATAATGGAAAATTCTAACTTGTGACTTTATGTATGTATGTAGTTTTGTTGCGCTCACCGGTCGGTAAACGATCTGTGCGTTAAGCAACCGATGGCGCGTTCATTCCATAAATGGGTGACCGCATAGTGGTATTTGAGCTGGGCGTCTCCGTGCTTCGGAGACGTAAAAAGTTGGTTCCGGCTGTTGTCTGCTAAGATAACAGTCGTTTAGCCATGTCAAAGGCCTTTCGGGCGGCTTGAACAACTTTGACTCTAGGTTGACCACTAACCATACGACAAACAAACAAACATAAAATAACTTACCGTGTATGGACTGTTACTTTTCCTATTATCCTTATTCTTTCCAACCCATGAGTTCTCCATCGTTTCCAGGTTTTTTCTTTTAAACAACTTGTCATATTCGTCTATCACTTGCGACAATTCCTTTTCAGAGAGCAAATTCTTCAATAAAATATACCCGTTGTCTTTGTAAAATTGTTTCTGTTCTGCTGTAAGGCGTACCATGGTTCTAAATTACTATATATTTACAGCAACTATTTTAATAATGTTATGCATCAGAATCAGATCTACAATGACGGAAAATACTCCACAGTAAACTTGTTTATATTCTCTTATTTTCTATTGGAAAGGTCAGCGTGATATAAAATGGATTTAATATGCAACAACTTATCTTACAATATGTTTACTTATACAGGATGTAGTCATTGGGAGTTAACATACTTTTGAATTTAGTACCTGCTTGTTCTTAGCCTTATTTAAGTCAATTTTGCAATTCAGATGTAATTAAAATGATTTCATATACATTTTACTTTTGTGATAAATTTTGTAGCATTGACGTTGAGAAAATGTCACTATGTTAACACCCTGTAATATTTGTTTTTAACAACACTGCGATCAGGGTCAAAATTACTATACGGTGATTATATTTAGAAAATATACTTATTAAAGTTATGTTGCAGTGTTGTGTTGGTTTTCTTTTCATGCCTAGTGCCTTCTGATAGCCCAAAAATATTATATAGTCGAGATTTTCATGACTGAAAAAATAGTTTTCCATTCGTAGGAACTTTCAACTATATGATTCGGCACAGTGCGGTCTAATTATATCACTTCCTTGTGTGCTTTATCTTTCAGATATATTTAATATAAGAACGAAATTTGTATGAGTTATCCATACTAATATTAATTATAAATGCGAAAGTAACTCTGTCTGTCTGTCTGTCTGTCTGCTACTCAATCACGCCTAAACTACTGAACCAATTTGCATGGAATTTGGTATGGAGATATTTTGGTACCCGAGAAAGGACATAGGCTATATATCATCACACTACGACCAAAAGGAGCAGAATACCAGTAATTAATGTTACAAAAACGGGGAAAAATTTCACCCATTCTCTCATATTGGACGCAAACGAAGTTGCGCGGGTCAGCTAGTCTGATATAATTTAACAGAAACTGTAGCTGTGATTCTCTACAGTCTGACGAATATCGAGACTTTGAAATTTACATTGTTCTGTAAAAATAGTTTCTACGGCGCCCACTCGAGGCGCAGATCTGATTTTAATTCAAAATTTCTCGATAGTTGTTGATAGTCAAAAGTTGTACGGAATCGGTGAAACTGACTGTCTTCTGCTCTACCTCATCATGACTCTTGTTTTTAATCAGTGTGTTAATTACTGTGTGAAAAAATAACATTAAATCTTTGCTAATATAGTGATAACACACTATCTATTCTTCGTGACGTTTCTTGTTGATTAGTAGTTGTTGTTTAGTAGTAACACAAATCTTACAATATGCCGTGCATAATTGGTCAGAGGCTATCGTTTTAATCAGTATAAACATACTAACGGAATACTCCAATAAAAACAATAAAGACACTTATTATTATGTAAATATTATACAAATTGTATATACAGGAATTTTAATAATTTTTTTGGTATGATATAGGATATGATTTTAAATAGGTATTTTACATTATGGATTATAGCTATTCATTTGGTTAGTAATTCAAATAATTTAAAGACTGGGCACTATTTGCGATGCAATAAACCCAGAGATAGTATGAAAGAATTTTTGCACAAGTTCATACTACGAAATTAATAGAAACCTGTTTCAAATACCATCTTTAACATTCGGAGTATTTTTTCTCTTTATCTACGATTTTCTTTTATTCCTTCTTGCCTTGTTCATAGCTTTTGTGACTCTAGTCAATAATTCTGTGGATCGTATTCTATAAATGTATGTGTTAGTATAGTATTGTTTGTTGGTTATTTGAGCTGGTATTTACGTTTAACCTCGGTCGGTGATGTCGTAGAACAATGAGGTTTGATTGGCTCGCTCCCGGCGCGACAACGACGGGCAGGCCTTGTTAACGTCCGTCACCTAACTGACTATGACAACGTGGATGTACGAACCACTACATAGAATAATGTATAGGCTCGATAGCTTTCGTGTCTACCACAACGACTTGCGCTATGCTGGGAGGTTTGGAACAAAAAGTAAATTTGAAGTTATAATTTGAATTTTATAAATACCTAATCTTTATTGTACATTGAAGACTAATCATATGATTAGTCTTCAATCTGTCTGTATGTAACTGTATGTAAAATAAAATATATACACACAGATAATACAGACACAAATAAATTAATTTACTTTGAATTATCAAAATCAAATAAAAGTTAGAATTGGTATGATATATATTACATTTCTTGCTTAAATGACATTTAAGTAGATATAGTACAGTAAGAATGCAGGTAAATTATTATACATGATAATAATATGTACCGTACATATTATTATCATGTTGTTATAAACGTGACTCACTTGCTAGCTCTTCTCATAAGACTGTACTCTTTTATAACCTAGTTATTTTCAGTAATTGTAACGACTAAAAAAGTAAATTAGAAACATTTGAGAAGGTAGGTACAAAATGAAGCAAGTTAATATCCAAAATTTTGTAATGATTCTAAGATTTCACACATTATCTGTAGCCTCAGAAATTTTTTACTCACCGAGACGATGAAACATCACTATATTTGTATGTGATAACGCGTCTGTCGATGATCATGATCGATGGCTTCTAATTAACACCAACACCTATATAATAATAATAATCAGTGCATAGTTACAAACAAATGGAATCAGCTCCAATATCGTAGTTGCAATGACAAGTGATTGATGACGTATCGATTACAAAGTGCATATCCGTGTTCTCGCGATTTTTGACGGACAGTTCGCCCGTATTCGATTGTTGAAACAAACTGTTTTTCAGAATTTAGATTCTGAAACATAGTTTGTGATAAATGGTTAATGGGACATGGCCTATAATTTTTTTTATTGTCTTAACATTTTTGAAACATTCACAAACTCCATAATTACTTCCGCGTGGTTTTACTGTAATTAGACCTTTATGCACTACGAAAATAAATTAATGATAAAATATTTCAGACGACTGTATCTGGGCATTGTTCTGTGAAAAAAGTATAATTAAAAGCTTTAATCACTGTAAACTTTTGTAAATATTATTTGAAGAGTGTTATTTAACATTCGATTAAATAAATACTCGCTATATTAACTTTAGGTTATCCAAAATTATATCATAATAATCTACTTCCTTTTATAACAGATCACTTAAATACCATGACATGATGTTTACACAAAAATAGCACACAAATAAAAGTAAAGCAATTCAATATTTAGAGGCACTTCCTTATCGAGAACCGATTTATATAATGGAAAAGCTATTGTGTGATTGAGTTACCCTAACGTCAAAACGATAAGGACATAACAAAATGTATAAGAAAATAACATAATTCTATTATATATAAACGATATTACCCTCCCACGTCTTGGGATAGGCAATACGGACAATTTAATAAGTACATTATTAAATATTGTTAGAGGAAGTCTGGAGTGCGTCTATTTCAGTCGCACTTATTGAAATTCCGTATTGTTTCATCTCAATTTTCTAGTGAACGGCAACGGGGCCGCATGTTACTGACGTTTAATAAACTTGCACGCCGGATTATAGAGTTTACGGTGATACGTTTTTGAAGACTACGAGCGAACGATCGAGGTACTTTACCCAATAAGCGTATTTGTTTTTATATTATGATCATGAACCGTATTACTGAGTTTTGTTTACTGTACCGGGAAATGATTATACGATTTGCTTAGTATGATTTGTCTCGCCGTAAGTCAGTCAGTCTAGTAATTTTAAAGTAATCTATGTATGGTATTGACTTTGTTGTACCTAACTTGCATTATCCTTACGTTATTCGAGAAGATAATTATATTTATCGAATTCTAAATGTGTGTTATCAAAAATGCTATCTCTATCCGGTCATTTACAAAAAGTTAGATAATGCGATTTGTGGAGAGAAACATTAATGATATTTTAGTGTATACTTTTCTTAGAAGATTTTTAAATTTTCAATGAATGCGGAAAGAAATAATTTCTGTGACTACTGTTTCTACAATAGAGAGAAAGTTACAGAATGTTTGGAGTCTATCGATATATGACTGAATATTGCTAATAAATTGTATTGAAACATTCCATTGGTTTATGTTAGGATACTAGCGTCAAGATACATTTCCGTAGTACAGTAAATGACGTGCATACGTCAAGTTCACGGGCGGAGTAGACTCTCGATGTCTACGAATCCCGTCGTCTATAAACTCTCGTTCAAATTTTGCTACGAACTGCTACGAACTGTAGCGGATACATCCCTCCTAAGTTTTCTGTATTCCTGGTACTTGAAAGCTAGAACAATTTATTTTCTTTTTGATTAATTTGAGTAAACGGCTTAGCTTTTGTTGTCTCAATTAATTCAGATGTACTCTAGAATTATTAAATAATGATTATAAAATAAACGGCTCTTTTCTATATGTAATTACGTTAAAGTGGGCTATACGAGTTCCTTTTTTATTATAAGAAGACAAGGAACATAAATGCTGTTCGCTGAACGATTAGTAGCTCTCGATCGACTAGCACAAAGTCTTGTTGCGTTTAATTAGTGAAATCTAAGGCTTTTCTTTGTCGAGAGTGAGCAATGTGAGCATACGGTGTTAAGTCGGTATTAGTCGGCACACCGACCAACGCCGCACGGCAATTATCGCGCTAATTAAATTTACGCTGTGTTATGACTAATTTATTCCATAACAACAACTCTCCACTTAAAAACTAGACCTAGGTGTTAAAAAGACGCTCATAGTTTTTAGGCCTCGATATTCTGGCTATATTTTTTTCTTACAAAAGCCTCTAGGTTTTTACTCAAACAATTACGTGACATTGGTTTGTGAAAATAATTATAATGTGAATTTATCACTACTGCAAAAAACAAATTTGTAGAGTAGAGAGATATATTTGTAATTAATTTGTTGCAGAATGCTTAGACTTATAAAATTACAAAAAGTATGCTGTAGAGAAAAGCAATACTATTCAAAAGCATTGTAATATTGACGTTTGCTAGTCTAGGGTTTCATAAAAAAAGAGTCAGTGAAATTAATTGATTGAAAAAAAAACCAAATATAGGCAAATAGACAGAAAATACCCACACTCTATCCTATCTCAATTTTTTGTTTGCCGTGATGTCTGTAGTTCGTAAAGCCAACAATTTGGCATAGCAAGGTTTTATGGCAATTTCAAATGTTGCTTCATTTTAGCGGCGCTGGAGTAGTGACGAGGCAATGATGACGCTACGTTATACGTTGATTCTAATTGGCGTCGGTGTTCGACGGCGTCGGGCCGTGTGGTATGAGCCGATTTGACGTCAGCGAGTGCTAACGAATGCACTCACGAGTATTTTGTTTACAACCCCTGGCCGTGTAACGTAAATCAAATTATTTCGACTTTTTCATAGCTTGGACTCTAACTTCAGACTGGGTTGGCCGCTAATTTAGTTGTGGAACAGCATTTTTATTCTCGAGTTTGATTAACACTTTTAAAACTTAATTTAATATTATGATGTAGCCATTGCCTGTCGACTTACACATAAGATAAGTCCAAATAATATATTTATATTGTTTTGATTTATCTGATATATAAGGTTTTATTTAGTTAATTAGTTTATGAATTTTACGCTTCGGAGCTGCTAATGAGTATTACTTATCATACTTAAACAATCGTCGTAACTTTGGCTTAAATATTGATATTAATAATATTTGTAAACTTTTAAAAGCTAACTTATTTTTTTTAAACCATGACTCGTTTCATCTGTTCGGAGAGAGGGAGGGTTAGGCTTTGAGCCCACTACGCTGGCTAAGTCATTATGGCTAATAAGGGAAACAAAGTGATGGCATTCTAATTCCCCAAAATAATATTAGAGCAATAAAATAAAACTATAGCATTATTAAGTGGTAATGACGTATAATTATATATTTGGTGAAACTTTTTACAACTGACTACGGATCCAGGAATCGAAAGATGTAACTCTGACGAAAGCGGCGGGAGCGCCCACTTGGCAACCACGAGCAGAGCCGAATGATGTCAAACCGATCTGTAAAACAAAAAACACAGTTATAAATTATACAAATTAAGAAATTTTCGTCGCCAAGCATTATTTGTTACTAACATATACAGTTACACAAAACTTATTAGATTAATTCAGGCGAATATTTGATTCGTTCGCATAAAAAACAAAATATATTAACGACTCATGATTAAATCTGTGATTATGACAATAAATAGTACAATCAATTACACTAAGTTAATCTGCATCCGTTCTTACCTGTAATCGTGTAATCCTTTTATACAAAGATAAATTAATTTTAGTTCGTTTCAGAGAACTAGGAATCGGCTAATACCTAACTTATAGAAACCTAAGAAATGGTGGTAAATAACACATACCAGGAGAGGTCCGTTTCTCTGGATGACCAGGGGGCCACCGGAGTCACCGCGGCACGTGCTCTGGGCATTAGCTCCGCTGGTGCAGAGGTTTGAAGACTGGAGAATCAGAGGGAAGGAGGAGAAGCAGGCTGAGTTGGTGATCACTTGCAAGTTGACCCAGCTCAAGAACTGGTTGGTGGTAATTTGAGCATCTAAAAATATAAACATAAGTTAGTAAGAAGAATTTAAAAATGTTTAAAATGGGTATGCTCTAAGGACGAGAAAAAAAATCTTACTGTCTCCAGTTAATCCGAAACCGCTAGCGGTGGCAGTTGCACCAGCGAAGTTTTCGTTGAGCTGGCTTCCGCTTGGCAGATTGACGGGAGCGATGGTGTCTGTAAATAACAAAAATATCATTAAATATGAGAAATGTCGAAGATATCAGGAACAGTGACTCACACGAGATTGATATGATTACTTACTGGAGAAGCCAACAGCTGAAGGCAGGATAATCATAGCAATGTCATTACGGATAAGACTGGGAGTCCAGCTGCCGTGCATGTTAACCTGAGAAGTTTGGATTCTAGAGCCGCCAGAGAAGAGAAGAGTTGAGCCAAGAACAACGGTGAACCTCCATGCCTGGTTCTGACCGTCAAACCAACAGTGGGCAGCGGTGAGGACCCTTCTGGCGTTAACCAGGGCACCTCCACATACACCCTGACCACCAGAGAAGTCGGCAATTAAGCCAGCCTGAAATAAAAGGATCGATATTAAATTCTGTCACTCATTAACTTTAGCATATACAATCTAAATCCTACAATGAAATTACTAACGAATTAATTTATTTGCCTTTCTAACCCCCGGTTTCTGAGTAATTTCAGCGGAAGGTTACCTATTCAATTGCGTTTTTATATATGAGTTTCAAAGCTATTGAATAGATAAAGTAACTAAATGTAACTCAGAAACCGGCGGTAAATCGTATTAATCTTAAAAATATGAGGGTACCTGGTAGGGGAACTGGCCAAGGTTAGCAGCTTGTCCACCGGTAATCCTGGATTCGGCTTCACGGATCTGGTTGGCCAAAGGCAGACCAACTTTGGTGAGATAGCCATAGGCGGTGTTGTCCTCCAAGTCGATCACATCTTCAATGTTGATGCTCTTTGAGGCGACGACGGCCACCAACGCCAGGAAACACACGGTCAATTTCATGTTGCTCAACTTTTAGTAGGCTAGTTGCGAAATAAACCTGGTCAATGTTTTATTTATATAGATTCGATATCTTGCTTTGATAAATCTCGATTACTAATCTTGTATTAATTAGGAGTTCGTTATACATCTGAAATGGAAATCGGACATTACAGAAAATTACTATAAAATGCTGAAAGCACTGGAAATTAATTATTTTGGTAGTTACTTTGTTCACCTTACCTTTATTAAGTTTTTAGTAAATTTTGCTATAAAAAGTAACTTATATTCTAATAACTGTAATATCATAGGAATAATAAACTCGAACTTATGATGAAGTTTTGAAGAATAATTCACGGTGATTGAAAAATAAAAGTTACAATAAAAGTAAAAAGGTTAGGTATGTTTTCCTTTGAGAAAAAATACTCAGATAGATTCTAGGCATATTCATCTGTTTTTTAACGGGCTGTATGCAGACATATCGACGTAACTATTTTTGACACTTTAACCGCAACACAAAGACCAGAAGTCAATCAGAGTATCGATAAATAGTAACGATAAGTAAATACTTAATTTACGATAAAACTGGGTTTTTCCAGATACAACAAAATTATACATTCAGACTGTTACTGTAATGATTTTAAAGAATCACTATGAAAACGGCAAATCAAATATCCACAGGGAGTGCGCATTATGTTTTATTGCATTGTGAAGTAGTTTTGCTTTATGCCGGCTCCACACCTTGGCCCTAATATAGGCATTCGCTCTCGCCCCAATGTTGATACCAATGCCATTTTCAAGAGCCACACGTTGGATAAATAGCGTTGAGGCCTATATTGGGGCCAACGAGTGGAGCCGGCGTTAGAATATAAGAAACGCAGTTGTTATTAGTTAGAATTTAAGCATTTCGCACTTTTCAATTTAACTTTTGATATAAGTCAACAATAAATACATAGTGATTGTAAGATAACTTTGAAGTTAATGAACTTTATTATCTTCATTATATACATATATTTCCTGACTTTTTAGCACGGCCTTGAGTCCACCACGCTGGCCAATTGCTGGTTGGGTAAAACTTATTACAAGTGAGATATTAGTTTCAGGTACCTAAATAGGTAGGCTAGGTTATTCAAGATTTTAGTTTTAGTTTACGATTTATCACAGAGGCAGTTATCAATCATCATCAAGAGGCAATAACAATGTTTCAACTTGTTAAATTCTTACTCCGGTCAATTTAGACATTTGACCCACGACAAATTCAGGGGAAGCTGAAAATTCTTAAAATTGTTTAAATTATAATTATAAACATTGTCTTAAAAGTCCCAACCGATCCCATGTAAGGAAAAAATTTTAGCGGGGTAATAAGGTCCAAAAAATGAGTTTTTCGCGATTTTCTTGAAAACGGTAAGTTTTATCGCAAAATTACCCCAGACATAATTTGTAGATCAGGGAATTTCCTATAAAAAAGGTATCAATAATTTTTTCCCTAAAAGCCACCGCTTCTGAGATATAACGATGCAAAACCTCTGGAAAAGGATTATGTATTGAGAACCATTCCAAAAGTTTTCGTAAGTCTTTAGCATCTTTTTTTACTCGTGAATCACTTGCATCAACATGCTGCTCGGTCGTATCCATCCTAACATTAGCCAGATCTTCTAATTTTTCACAAACTGTATTCATTGCATGCATACTATAAACCCATTTACTTATGACACTCTGTTTTGTGCTTCTTCCTCGAGCAATACCTCCATCTGTCTTCATAGCTTTCATCATAGACTGCTCAATTACCATGTCCGTTGAAGTGCCACAGCTTAATTTGTCTGAACGTCTCACAGTGAAGAATCCTTCTGAAATTTTTTTATAGACTTCAGGATCTATGAAATTATCTAATTGTAGCATATCCTGCAAGTATAGGTGTGCAGACTTAGCATACGGAAAATGTCCAGACGCGTGAAAGTAAGGAAGCATTTCTTTGACGCAGTTTAAATGAGCTTTCCAATCCCCCATACGTTCAGCTCTTAAAAACTCTTTAAGAATTGAAACCATATAAAAATATTGAATCCAAAGTTTCGCTGTTGGTCCTCGTTCCTCATAATCCTTAAGTTTTTGATTCAGTTTATTAAGTAAAGCTCCAGATATTTCATCATTTTCAATTTCAGTGTATGAAAAAATTTTATCTTCTATATTTTCGATATTAATTATTAAATCAGCATCCATGATGTCATCGATTTCAACTTCTTTTAATATTATAATTGCTAAAGCAAGTTGAAGTAGTGTATGAGTGTATTATGACGCTCGCAATTTTTTGCATCGTTATATCTCAGAAGCGGAGGCTTTTAGGGAAAAAATTATTGATACCTTTTTTATAGGAAATTCCCTGATCTACAAATTATGTTTGGGGTAATTTTGCGATAAAACTTACCGTTTTCAAGAAAATCGCGAAAAACTCATTTTTTGGACCTTATTACCCCGCTAAAATTTTTTCCTTACATGGGATCGGTTGGGACTTTTAAGACAATGTTTATAATTATAATTTAAACAATTTTAAGAATTTTCAGCTTCCCCTGAATTTGTCGTGGGTTTACTGATTTTTTAGTCTAATTTGACCGGACTATCTATTGTTTGAAAAAATGAAAAATATAGTTAAACCAGCTTTATGTAACCAAAGGTCTTTTAACCGTTGATTGCAAAACAAGTCATTTGAATGTACAGTTCAAGTGAATGAAACAGTATTTTTTAAAATTAGACTTGATCATAGATACCGTGTGCAAAGATAAAGGAGAAACGATACAAGCAGGAAAGATTAATTAAATAATACTCTTATTAGTAGGTAAAAGGAAATGAATATGACGTGATTGATTTCTTAGTGATAATACTATTACCTACTGTTGACAATGCGTACTTACCATTTAACATAGTTTTTCGATAAATTCAAAGCTTGTAATTTGATTGGTTATCGGCCTTCTAGGAAAATGTATAGTGAAAGGTTATTTACTTAGTTCAATACATACCTTAATTACTTCAGATATCGCCAAAAGAAATTGAAGTAAGTATATCGAACTAAGCAAATAACTTTTAAAACATTAAATAAGATTTTTTATGGATGTTAGAAAGAGCAAACTAGTTAGCTTTTTACAATATCAATTTTATTTGTCACTTTGTATTTTTTAAAGCTGACCACGGATCCAAGAATCGTAGGAAGTAACTCTGACGAAAGCGGCAGGAGCGCCAATCTGGCAACCACGGGCAGAGCCGAAGGATGTCAAACCAATCTGTTAAACAATAAATTTATAAATAATTGATATAATATGCTTGGTAGAAATTAACAGAATGAACATAGTTCCGATACTTTTGTTCTTTCTGTAACTGTCTGTTCAGATCCTTAGGGCTTGTATTTATTTTGATGAATTTTTATTTTTGTAAATTAATTAAATGCATTTAAAATAAACTTTTCTACTATATGGTAAATATCTTAGAAACACTCGAATTTTACTCAATTTAAGAAAAAATATTTAATAAGAGTAAGGAGATCATCCACGCTCCATACATTTTTGGGCCTTTTTTCAAAGTGCCGGCCAACAAAAAAAAGTGGCATGTATCGATAAAGCTAGCCATTTGAAACAATAGTTAGTATGGCACGAAACCGGTAGGATCGCTTTAAACCGAGTTATACAGGTTTGAAGATTCATAATAGTCAAACATTTATTCATTTCTGAAAGTGCTGTGAAACATAAAATAATGATTGATTTTGCTAGAATTAAGTATCTAAAGCAAACGACCACTCTGAAGTTGATTTAAGGTCGTAAGCACACGTATCAACTCGGAAACGGGTCGTCACCGTATCAACTCGAGATCATCAGTATTATTTGTATGTAATTCCCTACTGTACCACACTTATCGGAATCGTTATGTCATCGCCCCGGCTCACGACGATGGGAGTGGTGCGTATGCGCATTATGCATACACCAGCACCCAGGGTGGAGTGCGGGACTATGTGCAAATTCCGATAGAAGGGCGGGCATACCTTCTAAACCGCAACATGTGTCCTCATAACAAGGGCCCTCATCACAAATGGTGCCCGATGCACAAAATATTGTTCCACATGCCGATGAGTCGGACATAACAACCCAACGGCAACACTCTAGATGACCTCTTACCTAGACGATAGTTTGTTAGTTGCACACAATCGAGGGTGCGGCCCCTTGGGTTCGCTAAGGGAGGATGCGCTGACCTTGCGCTAGTCGCCAGTGACCAGTCCAGTGGCGACGCATTGAGAAGCCGGGGGAATCAAACTCGCACCCAAGGGGCCGCACCCTCGATTGTGTGCAACTAACAAACCATTATCTAGGTAAGAGGTCATCTAGAGTGTTGCCGTTGGGTTGTTATGTCCGACTCATCGGCATGTGGAACAATATTTTGTGCATCGGGCACCATTTGTGATGAGGGCCCTTGTTATGAGGACACATGTTGCGGTTTAGAAGGTATGCCCACAATTCTATCGGAATTTGCACGTAGCCCCGCACTCCACCCTGGGTGCTGGTGTATGCATAATGTGCATACGAACCACTCCCATGGTCATGAGCCGGGGTGATCACATAACGATTCCGATAAGTGTGTTACAGTAGGGAATTACATACAAATAATACTGATGATCTCGAGTTGATACGGTGACGACCCGTTTCCGAGTTGATACGTGTGCTTACGACCTTAAATCAACTTCAGAGTGGTCATTTGCTTTAGATAGTTAATTCTAGCAAAATCAATCATTATTTTTTGTTTCACAGCACTTTCAGAAATGAATTAATGTTTGAATATTATGAATCTTCAAACCTGTATAACTCGGTTCAAAGCGATCCTACCGGTTTCGTGCCATACTAACTATTGTTTCAAATGGCTAGCTCTATCGATACATGCCACTTTTTTTTGTTGGCCGGCACTTTGAAAAAAGGCCCAAAATGGATGATCTCCTTTAGTAAATAATCTAGCAATTGATCTTTATACATACCAAAAGAGGGTTTCCATTTCTGGTGATAACAAGTGGACCACCGGAGTCTCCTCGGCAAGTGCTCTGGCCGTTAGCTCCGCTGGTGCAGAGGTTGGTGGGTTGCAGATTCAGAGGGAAGGAGCGCATGCACACGCCATTAGTGATGACTGGCACGACGACCCATCTCAGAGATTGGGAAAGTGTGATTTGGCTATCTGCGAGAAGAACACTCATTAGTTGTTTCAGTTGCTTGCATTTTTTACGGTCTACAATCTGATATTAAAATAAGATCTTACTGTCGCCTGTCAAGCCGAAGCCGCTGGCGGTTGCGCTTTCACCGACAAAGTTTTCGTTGAGTTGGCTTCCAGAGGGCAGATTGACGGGTCTGATGTTATCTGTACACAAATATAACAATAAGTTATTCATAATATTCCGGCATTATTAAATTGTAAAGTAATGTATTAATTACTAACTGTTGAAGCTGACAGCGTTATTCAGCCTAATCATAGCAATATCGTCACGGATAAGGTTTGGGTTCCAGCTTGCGTGCATGACAACTGATCTGGTTGTTTGTCTGTTACCACCAGAAAACAGGGTGGTTGAGCCGAGAACAACAATGAACTCTTCGGCTTGGTTAACACCATCAAACCAGCAGTGGGCAGCGGTAAGTACTCTGTGTGCATTGACTAGAGCACCTCCACATACTCCTTGACCTTGACGGAAATTGGCAATAAGGCCAGCCTGAGAACAGATGAGGGAATTTTAGATGTATGTAAATAATCTTAAGCTCGGATACCAAGAGCAAGCAGAATTACTGTTTGCTACTTGCTACAATTTCAGATGTGCAAGGTTAACTTGAAATATTTGTGGTGATTCTTTTGTACTATAAAGGTAGTAATTTTTATGTTACCTGGTAGGGAAATTGGCCCAGAGACGCGCCGGAGCCACCAGCAATCCTGGATTCGAATTGACGGATCTCGTTAGCCAACGGTAGCCCAACTTTTGTTAGGTATCCGTATGCGGTATTATCTTCAAAGTCGATGACGTCTTCAAGATTGATGCTTTTGGAGGCCACAGCGGCAACCAAAGCGAAGAGAATCACTGCCAGTTTCATGATCGTTAATTTGAACAGACTAGTTGAAGATGCTACGAAGTGTCTTTGTATTTATAAGAAGTTTTTCGCAGATAATTCCGGTATCTATAAGTGATTAGGATATAATGATAATGTTAATAGGTACATCTTCTTTGATAAATAGTGATTCACAATTCTGCTGACTGATGATATCTTTTAATCATAAAGAAGAATAGATACGCAAATAGGTATGTCGAAAATGTAGAATGGTTGGTTACTAAAATGGTAAAAGATTGGCGCAATATAGATTGATTAGGTACTCAAGCATTAATCAAAAGCTTATTTTACAGTGGCATCTTTACGTTGATCTTAATTTTAATGGAACACCAGTACAAGTTTTTTTTTTTATAAGTTACACTTTTGTAGCAATAAGGAAAGAAGTAAGTGAATAAAACAACCAGCTCATAGTTCAATGATAATCGTGTTTATTTTGCATTGCTGTTTTTACATTTGACCACGGATCCAAGAATTGAAAGAAGTTACTCTGGCGAAAGCAGCGGGAGCACCGATCTGGCAGCCATTTATAGAGCCGAAGGATGTTATACCAATCTGAAAAAACAATTGATTCTATGAATTATACGTTGACTTAACAATATCACAGACATTTAGGTAATGTTTTTAGTTTTATGATTCGGAAGCAATTTCACAGTGTCTTTGTCATAATAAAATACGTACCAAAATAGTGTTTCCACCTCTGGTGATGACAAGGGGACCACCAGAGTCACCCCGGCAGGTACTACGGCCATTAGCACCACTGGTGCAAATGTTTGAAGAGTGAATGAGCAGAGGGAAACTGTTACGGCACACGTTGTTAGCTATTACCGGCATTACGACGAACCTCAATGTTTGGGATGCGTTACCATCTGTAAAAGAGAGAATAACAAGTTTAAGAATATAATTTTTGAGAACACTATTGACTATTTATAGATTTCTATGAGGTGGCTTATTACATGGAATTTAGAAAAACGTTTATAGAAAATATTAATACATTTGTACAACTCTCGCACAAAGAATTGCTCTTGTACCATTTTACAAACATACAAAACAACGGACACAAAGTACCAGATCGCAACAGATTAACAAGACCCGAAACAACTGAAACAACTATTTTGTAGATGGCACAAATAATTAATTATTTCATGTGGGAATCGAACTCACGACGTGGCCATGACGACTATAACCACTGTTCCTCGGAGGTAGTCATATTTTTAGCAGATAGATCATTTGATACTAATTTACCAGCCGTGAAACTAGCCCACAATCTCATTATCAAAACTTACTGTCGGAGGTGACACCGAAGCCGCTGGCAGTTGCTCTTTCACCGTTAAAGTTCTCGTTAAGCTGGCTACCAGAAGGCAAGGTTACAGGCCTGATGTCATCTAGACACGAAAAAAATTGTTAATATCACTTATTAGGGTTTGATCAAATGATAAGATGGTAACGATGAAGACAATACTCACTATTGAAGTTGACGGCGTTAGGCAGTCTAATCATAGCAATGTCGTTACGGACGATGCTCGGGGTCCAGCTTCCGTGCATAATAACGTTATTAGTTTGTTGCCTATTGCCACCAGAGAATATGGTGTTAGACCCAAGAACAACCGTCAGCCGACGGGCCTGGTGCCTACCATCAAACCAGCAATCTTCTTCTTATCGTATGGTTAGTGGTCAACCTAGTGTCAAAGTTGTTCAAGCCGCCCGAAGGCCTTTGACATGGCTTAACGACTGTTATCTTAGTAGACAACAGCCGGGACCGACTTTTTACGTGCCCTCCGAAGCACGGAGACGCCCAGTTCAAATACCACTATGCGGTCACCCATCTATAGAGTGACCGCGCCAAGGGTTGCTTAACTCACAGATCGTTTACCGACCGGTGAGCGCAACTGGCTATGGGCGCCTCAAAACCAGCAATGAGCAGCGGTAAGAACTCTACGCGCGTTTACTAGAACACCTCCACATATTGCCTGATGTGCTGAGAATTCGACGATAAGGCCAGCCTGAAATATTTTTTATGGAGTAAAAATAACGTTGTGATATTTTTGCATTACAAATATTATTATCTATCACATTTATAACTTTTAAACTCTCGCGTTGCATGTTTAATATATAATAGGATACGGGAATTAACGCGAACACGCATTTTACCTTCGGTACGGTCGCAGGCCAGACCACGGCGAGTGCACCCTGCGCCGAAACGTTAGGCATTTTAAGGTAAAATGCGTGTTCGCATTAATTCCCGTCTCCTATTAGATATCTAGATATCTATCACATTGTTTAACTGTTGGGTAAAGGTCTCCTCCCGAAATGAGAGGGGGTTAAGTCTTGAGTTCATCACGCTGACCAAGCGCGGGTTGCGTTGTATACCTTCAAAAACGCAGTACTTTTAGGCAAGCATGGTTTCATCACGGTGGTTCCCTCTACTGTTAGAGCAGGTGATAATTATTTTTAATAAACACATAACTTCGGAAGGTACAGGCGTGTAGCCCTAAGTTCGAACCCTCGACAACTTGCGTGGGAGGCAAATGCTTCGACTACTTGGCTATGACAAGTCAATAATGTAATTATCTTAAATACTACCTACTGGAGAGAACTTTAAATGTTTAACTTTATTACCTGGAACGGGAATTGGCCCCGCGCAGCATTTGAACCACCTATGATTCTAGTTTCGATTTCAAGGAGTTCATCAGCCAAAGGTTTGCCAACTTTCTCGAGGTATCCATAGGCAGTATTATCTTCTAAATCGATGACATCTTCAAAATTGATACTTTTGGAGGCCACAGCGGCGACCAAAGCGAAGAGAATCACTGCAAGCTTCATGACTGTTGATATGACCAGACAAGTAAGGATGCAACCCTTAAGTCCAGTATTTATATTGAATGTTTATAGATAATTTCAATATCTAAGTAAGATTAAGTGAAGATAATGTTACTATCTTTTTCATAATGAATATTCTTCCATCAAATGGAACCCGTATGATAAATATTTATACGTTTTAAGGGGTGTGTTAAAAATAAGTACGAGTATTATGGCAGAATGGTTTTACGTTCGAATCTTGATTGTATTATATTTTTTGTAGTTCACATAGCCCCATACCTTTACAAGTTCTATGCCTAGGTGATAAGTCCAGTCACATTTTAGTTGCCGCTTCCAATTCTTCTTCCCGAACCCGACAATTTATTTTGTTTATAATTTCTATTGGTTTAATAACTCGTATTCCCGCAATTAAGGTAACCCAAGATGAAGGAGATTAGGATAAGTAATAAACAAATGATTACTAATTAGATAAAATGTAATTCAAGATGTATGGGCCAAGGGAAGTTTGTAAGGATCGTATCAAATGGCGATTTTTGGTCTTTGCCTGCCCCTACGTAGAACATGCGTGATAGTATGTATATGTGTATGTATCTACAAACATTTATTTACCATAGGTTATCCCAAATCTCAAAAGACATTATATTGGCACCAATTCTCTTCCAATATACGTCTGAGTTTTTTAAGAAGAAGCTGACCATCTAGAATTGTTCTACGGATCCCCAAAATCAAATATTAAAATGAATAAAAAACCCAAGCTATTATTGTCTGTTTAATCCTATATTAATAGCTGCATGTGCGGATCAAAATATAAGTACACTTGAATTGATTAATGTATTTATTATAGATAATACATTTAACGGGTTTTCCGTGATTCCGATTGGAAGAATCGAATCTGGATTCCGATTCTGGTGGGAGGGCACTTTTAATGGAGGAGTAGTCAGTAAATCAGTTTTTGTACATGTGCTCCAAAAAAAAAAAATCTTAGAGAATATTTTTACTTTAATATGAAGTAATTTCTTTCGGTTTCTTTTGTTAATAAATCCTTTAGCGAATTGTTTAACTCTCTAATGTAGATCCAGTGGGGATTCCCATTTAATGCTTTTTATCGTTAAATTTATAAAAGGTTGGCGCAACTATAGATGATCAGGTTCCTCATCAACACATAGGTATATTGAGGAGGGCACTGGCTTAGGCGTAGAGTATATATGAAAAAAGGAGGAGCAAATGTGAAGGCGAACCCAAATTCGTTAAAATGGGACATTAGAGGTAAGAAAGGTTTTCAAATTTCTTACAAAACGAAGTCCATGAATTTTGCACGTGGTAAATTTATTATCCTTCTAACACGTTATCATTATTCTTGGTCATAAAAAATAATAAATTAGTTTAGTAATTAACTGTGTCAAATACCAGAGATTTTTTAAAAGAATTTAAAAAAATTTAACTGCAAATTAAGGCTGTTTATACGGGGCATCGCAGATATAAATTTTTTATAATGTATAATAAAGCACTTAAAAACTGCAATTTTTGTTTTTTAATAATTCTGACATAAAAAAAAAATTATACATACTATCCTTCACTATACAACAAATCCATATAGATTCTAAGTGTTAAAGACAGGCAGGCATGTGCGACATAATCGAAAATATAACTAAAATGTAAGAACAATAGCTCGACTCTCTACCACTATCAACAACTGGCGAGCTATCGAGAAATTTTGAATGAAAATCTCATTAGCGCCTCTAGCAGGCGCCGTAGAAGCTACTGTTGAAGTATCTCAGTTAGTGTTTATATCTAACTCTCGACACTCGATAGTTTGACATATGGGTTGTGGAGGTCCAATAGGCAGTCGCACTGTGTAATAACTAGTATCCAACAGCATTCGGTGAGATTGGAAGCCGATTTCTACTTAGTTGGAAGAACGGCTAGGCATAGAATATTAGCATTACCTAACGACCCTTGCATATTTTACTTTATGATGAATTTTATCAGCAAGCAACTTCGTATAAATACGGAATGCAACAGTGGCATTCTTAGCAAGGTTCGAATCGTAAATCATTATTATGAAGCTAGCAGTGATTTTCTACGCTTTGGTTGCCGCCGTGGCCTCTAAAAGTGTCACTCAAAATGCCATAGACATAGAAGATAATACCGCATACGGATATCTGGAGAGAGTTGGTGTACCTTTGGCTAATAAGATCCGTGAATTTGAATCAAGAATTGCTGGCGGATCTGCCGCTTCGTTGGGACAATTTCCCTACCAGGTAATTATTATACGGCGAAATCTATAGCACCAGTTTGTCTGGTAAGTTAGGGCTGTATAAGCTGATCATAGAATAAATACATTCCGGCATGCGACCCCATCTACCCGAGCCACTGCAGTCTTCACAAACCTTCCTTTACTACTGCAGTCCCAATTGTATTTCATATTCCTGTACCATGAACTAGCTTTCCCACTACTGCCTAAATATTTCTTCATAATTTCCTAATATACAAAAGATTCCCTAGGAGGGTTGACGTCAGGCAGGCGACTGGATATAAAAACATCTGCCAAATCCTTTGATAGCATGTTTTTGTGAAAGAAAACATGTTGTGCCGATACCAGTTAACGTGGGATAAGGACAAGACAAAGAAAAAATCTACAGCACTTAATGATCACAAACAACCATAAGCTTATATTGTATATCTGAAAACAAATGACAACCGATTGTTCTCTTTGCCACTGGCATCCGAACTATCAATAGTTTATTTTGGTACATAAATAAATATACTAATTTTTTTTTCGATTTTTATCAGGCTGGCCTTGTCATCAAATTGTCTTCTGGTGATGAGAGTATGTGCGGAGGTGTTTTAGTCAACGAACGTAGAGTTCTTACCGCTGCCCACTGCTGGTGGGACGGTGTGTCACGAGGTATAAAAATGACTGTTGTTCTCGGCTCAACCACTCTCTTGCATGGTGGTACTAAACAAGAAACTATATCAGTTGTCGTGCACGAAAGCTGGGACCCAAACCTTAACCATAACGATATTGCCATGATTAGGCTGAAAAACGCTGTTGAATTCAATAGTAAGTATTTATTAATTTTGCTTGGAATGAGTGAAAAAGACAGAAGAAACTTAATTGAATTTTATTACAATTACGTAATTCGGACCCGAATGTTAACGTTAAGTAATTCTTTTTAGAAAACATCAGACCCGTCGTCCTCCCGTATGGTAGTTTGCTCAACGAGAACTTTGTCGGTGAAACAGCAACCGCCAGCGGTTACGGCTCAACAGGCAGTAAGACATCATCATTTGAGTCGTAACTTTTAAACTTATGCGTTGCATTTTATTACATAATAAAATGCGTGAAATAACGCAAACAACCTCAAAAGATGACTATTATACAATATACTTATTAGTGGTTATATTATTTGAAGTAGGATATTCTTTGCTTCAATATGTCACTAATTTCCAGATGGCCCCCCCGGTTCTTTGAATTGGGTTAACTTGCGAGTCATACCCAATAACGAGTGCAGAAAAGTTTTCCCGTCGGTACAGCCTTCCAACATTTGCACTAGTGGAGAGAATGGTCGTAGCACCTGCAAAGGTGACTCTGGTGGTCCTATAGTTGTCACCAGGAACGGTAACCCCATTTTGGTACGTATATTATTATTTAAGTTTGAAAATCATATGATGCATATTGCATAGTAATTTTGATTACTATTTACATTTTAAAAGAATGAAACGAAATCAAATAAGTTTTCCCAATGATGTAAAATAGATTGCAACGCCATCTATGATCTTTCTAGGTAGACTCAGGTTTATATGAAACAAAATTAATATCAAATTTTTCAAAAATCTATAAAAAAATTTACGTACTGTACAACAGACAGACAAAAAATATAAATTGCAGATTCGGTATCAGTATCCGTGTCTTATTATTCCGCATTGGTTTTTTTTATTTTCAATGTACAGAATTGAACTGTCTACAGATTTATTATAAGTATAGATTTAAGGTCAACCGACAATTGCTTACACATGTCATGTAACACATGACATCATATTTACAATTTGTTTAAAAATATATTAGTGTAACAATTTCTTAAGTGTTTACACCACATGCGGAGACATACGGTTGTGTTAAATTATTACATAACAGATTTGGTTAGTAGGTTCTTAAGATAAGGTAATTATGTATTCAGTGAAATGAAATGACTGGAATATACCGCCTAAGATGTGAGACATAACGCCGCCGCCGTTTCACCATTAACAATGTTATACTATGTAGCAGGGGGATTAGACAGTAGATATATACCGAGCACGTTATCAAACTCCAAACTACTATTGAGAATAATCTAACATTAATTTGAATAATACCAAATGAAAAGAAAGTTAGCACTTTGTCTGACCTAGGAATCAAATCCGGGATCTCGTGGTTACTCGGACACAACCGAGCACATCACAGAGGTAGTCAGTTGTCTGGATATAATTAAATGAATTTTCCGTTTCCACAGATTGGTTTGACATCCTTTGGCGCAGAAAGTTGTATAATCGGTGCACCCGTTGCTTTCGCAAGAGTTACTTCTTTCCATTCTTGGATCCAGGGTCTACTTTAAGGCTCAAAATTACGTCAAATAAAGTTGATATGTGTTACACTTAATATTAAAAAAAAAAAAATGTCTTTTACTCCTGATCATTGCCTACTATTTATAATTTCGTGCTTTAGTAACTTCTATTTAGTCTTTAGAATTAGGTAGGTACCTATTCAACAATGTCAAGTAGGGGGGCTATTATGTATCTAAGTTGACAACGTTTTGATATCTATGGCTATTGACTGTGATTGTTATTTTTCTTAAATAACTATGATTAGGTCACGTCAAAGCAGCTATGTACTTCACAGTGACCATCAAATTAACTTATCTTACACAGTACTTTATATTGTAGACCTATTGATAACTGAGACACACAATACGCATGCTGATCTCATAGGAATTTAACTTTATGAGTTACTATTTTCTACTCTCTACGCCACATCGACTACATGAAAAAAAAGTAACATTATCAAATACTACGTACAAATTTTAATATAATCAATATCTTCGCAAACTTCATCTGAATCTGTGCAATAGTTTTTACGTGAAAGGGTAACAAACGAACACACAGACAAACATCAATCCTCAGCAACTTACACATTATTTAGTAGTATAAGACCCAAACCCAACTCCTTCTATGAATAACCAAATAATTATGGTATCGTTTATTGTGTTTACTTTATTTGCTTAATTTAAGCGTAAAGTATTATATTTGAACTTTTCCTTGCATTTAAAAGTACCAAAAAACCATTTAGGACTGAGTTCCTATTTAGAAACAATAATTATAAAATTTTCGATACTCCGGCCATTAGGCGATGTAAGAAGTATGTTCGTCTTATTTTCTAATTGCATATCCATACCTGGGAATGGTACCAGAGACTTACTGACTGCGCCGCGAGGCGGTCTGAATTTTTCCAGAATTCTTCTGTTATTGATTATTATTAATGTTTTAGGACGACTTGAAAAAGGAGGAGGTTTCCAATTGAAAGAGGAGAGTTTGAATACAATGTGATTTTTTAAAGTATGTTCCCTGATTATTCGATTACTCGTGGTCCGATTTTCAAATGTAAAAAAATTTGCATGCTTTGAAGATGATGATATATCAGAGGTTTTAATGGGATCCTGATCAAATCAAAACGAACTCAAAAATACAGCATTGATTTTAGTTTTTGTTTTGTTTGTTTTTCACAGGAAGAACAAGAATAAGCGTCTAACCTTTTTCATCTCCGGCATCATGAGTTAATGCTGGAAACTATATAGCATGATAATTAAAGGAAAAAGGGGAGGGGTAGGCTAAACAAACCATCAAAGTGAAAAATTTAAAATTTTATTTAATATAATTCTGAGTCTTAAAGTTGACCACGGATCCAAGAGTTGAAGGAAGTTACTCTCGCGGAAACAGCAGGAGCACCGATCGTACAACCACGATCAGAACCGAAGGATGTCAGACCAATCTGTTGAAAAGGAAAATGCATTACATTATTATAAAGTACAAAGCACAATTATTAAGATTTTATAGTGGCCGTGAGTTTCTTGCTAGCTCTTCTCATAATGCTCTACCCCCTTTCCGAGTTAGTGGTAGAATCAGTAATTGTAACGACTATCATAAGTGTCAAAATCTAACCTGAATGAATAAATGATTCGATTTTTTGATCTTATAAATAGTTAATTGAAGAGTAAATCGGAAAGTTAAGATGCCAATAGATAGATAATAATATATAAAATACTTACCAGAATCGCGTTTCCGTTCCTATTGACCACAAGAGGACCACCGGAGTCACCTCTGCAGGTGCTTCGGCCGTTGGCTCCGCTGGTGCAGATGTTCGAAGACTGTACATACGACCCGAAGAAGTTACGGCACACATTGTTAGCTATGACTGGCAAGACCACCCATCTCAAAGATTGATTAGCAGTGATTTGAACATCTAAAAAATAAAGGACATATTGAATAAATGAATGTTTCATATGGAAATAAAATAGGCACAAATTTTGTTGTCTTACTGTCGCCTGTTAAGCCAAAGCCGCTGGCAGTTGCTCTTTCGCCGTTGAAGTTCTCGTTTAGCTGGTTACCAGAAGGCAGCACAACAGGTCTTATGTTATCTGCAATTAATTTATAAACCTGGTTAATAAAAAAGTTCTAGCGAAAACTAAAAGTAGATTAGCTCGGATACCAGTACTTACTATTGAAACTGACAGCGTTATTCAGTCTGATCATAGCAATATCGTTACGAATGTTCCTAGGGTTCCAGTTGCTATGCATGATGACTGAAGAGGTTTGTTGTCTGTTACCACCAGAGAACAGGGTAGTGGAGCCGAGAACAACGGTGAACCGACGGGCTTGGAACTCGCCATCCCACCAGCAATGGGCAGCGGTAAGCACTCTACGTGCATTAACTAGGACACCACCACATGCGCTTTGATGGGATGCGAAGTCGACAATAAGGCCAGCCTGTGAAAAAAATGATAATTTTATTGGAGAAGGTTAGATTTCGTATTTTTATGGCAAATATTTATGTCTGATGCTGCGTATATTTTATACAGGTACAATAATTGCTGTCCCTGTGGTTTTTTGGCGGTAGTGTAGACTGCCGTACCGCTTAGTATGGATACGACCAAGAGTACTACATTAAGCAAAGTGTTTTCAGTTTCCGTTTGGCTGTAAGTTATTTTTGAGTGCTCGAAGACTAATAATTATAAAATTACCTGGTTGGAATTGACCCAGAGACGCGGCTGAGCCACCAGCGATCCTGGTCTCAAACTCACGAATCTCATCGGCCAAAGGTACACCAACTTTCCTTAAGTATCCATAAGCGGTAAGGTCCTCCAATTCGATGACATCTTCAAAGTTGATGCTTTTGGAGGCCACAGCGGCGACCAAAGCGAAGAGAACCACTACCAGCTTCATTACTGTCGACTTGAACAAACTAGTTAACAATGCCACTATTCCGCTTTGTATTTATACAAAATTACTCGCTGATAATTTCAAATATTTAAATACGTATCTACGTAAAATTGATTAAGTGATGATAGTTCTATTATCTAAATACTAAAAAAATATTAGGACACATAACTTTACTAATTAAAATAAAGTATGTCAGGAATATTTTTGAAATAACGATACATTATGTCGGTCATAAATACTTAGTTAAATGTGTAAAAGTTATGTAATATTATGTTACATAACGCCATGACATCTAGGTACCTTCAAGAAGTGTAAAGAATATCTCGATTGTACTTTCTTTGTTCTGAGACCTCGTGCTTGTTAGGTGGAGAGAAGAGACATGTAATTCTCCCATATCTCATACTCTAGTGGTAAAATTTACAAAAATGTTGAATTTTTCGTTCAGTACCGTAACCTGCAGCACCACCACTTCTTGTTTGAAACTGGTGGTCTATAATATTCCGGGATTAATTAAGCCTAAATCTAAATTTACTTGTCCGGTTTCTCTTCAGTTTAGTAGAACCCTAATGTAAAAAATATTAAAATAAAATAAAAAACCCGTAATTGTGGTCTTTTTAATCCCTTATGAAATGGCAAAGGGTGATAAAGTCATAAGTACGATTTAATCCGGAAAAATATTTTTGATAGTATTCAATATGGATTTCCCGTATTAAATAGATGCGTATTTTCCGGTAGTATCAATTACACTGTTCTTTCCCGTATGTACATAAGTATATAGTTTCTTGCTTACTGTTCGGTCTTTATCAAAATATAAACTTATGATGTAATAAAAACTAGACAGGATCAAACGATGCGTTTCGTCGTGATTACACAGAGTTGTTATTACTAACGTATTACTTCTGCATATAATTTCTTTAGACCTTTGATGAGCTCAATGATAGACGTACGGAGAGTATCGTAAGAGAGCACACAGTTATTAAGCTTTACCTGTTGAATTTTGTGTTGGTCATCAATCATCATTCTAGGCAAAGCCGGCGTCAGTAGGCATCTTAGAATGTTCTAAACGGGGTACCCTATATGTAATTTAAGCATAGATCTCATCGTTGAATTATAATATCAGTAATATGTTTGCTTGTAAATTTACGACAGGCGCTACTTGAAGAAAAAATATAAGTAGTAGGCGGTAATTCTGTATACACGCAAATCATGATAAAATTGTAAGGACACAGATAGCGATGAGTGGTTTTCCCATTTTAGTAAAACGTATTCATTTCCCCACAAAGCTTAAACTTTATTTTGATATTTGTCACATATTTGGGAAAGACCTGAATTATATCAGCCATTTGAAAAAACACTTTTGAACAGTTCATAGTTATAATTTTATTTATGTGTGCAGTCATGATCGTCGTGTGCTATAGCCATCATGCAAAAGGTGAAGCTATAAGAATATTCTGTCCTGTTTCGCCGTAAAGAGCATTGCGAAAAAATCTTCATAAACCAGGTATAATATCCTAATGTAACGGGTCTTTTACACGATTGGAAATTCCGATTCCAAGTTGAAAGAGTTACTTATTTGTTTACCCGACGTTTCGATCGAATTGCATTGACCGTGGTCATGGGCTGACCGATGTGGCTGCCAAGCGTCTTCTTGGGGCGCGAGTTTTTACGCCTGCCCTTGCTGGGTTTTCAGTTCCACTGACTTTTTATTGTTCGGAATTGTCGGTACTTCACACAACACTAACGACGTCTTCACATTAACAAAGTAACTAATAGTTCGACAAAATTGAGTAAATAAGTTAAATGCAATTTTTTTTAAGTCATATATTGAGACCAATTACAATACGTAAATATTAATATATTACAATTAAATTAAGAAGGTAAAAACATCTTAAATTATTTACAGAAGTCTTTGGATCCAATCCATGTAGAAGGAAACCCTGGTGAATCCACCGGGACTTCCATCTTCGCACCTCTGGGAGCCAAACGAGGTAATACCAACCTGAAGACAGAAAAAAATGTATTGTAGTAGTATTATCGACAAAAACAATCGGGACTGACATTTTTTGTGGAGCAGAAGTTCATTAGGAACACTTACATAATATATATACTCCTTAAGTTCTTGGTATTGTTAAAATGAGTGTTTGTAATGAATATGTTACGTATAACGATTTTATGTCTAAACTGGATCATAGCATACGCAGAAACGTCTATCTTTTTTTGTATACTTTTGTACAGCAGAATCTAGTAAAAATAGAATACTAACCAAAACCCGTTTATTCTGCACAGTGACGGCAATGGGGCCGCCAGAGTCACCGCTGCAAATGTTTTTAAGAGTTGCACCGTTGGTACAGATGATGGAGGCCCCAACGAATGGGAACCAGCGCTGGCACTGCGAGTTTCTGATCACTTCCAGATTTACGTGGCTGAGGTACGTCCTTTCACTGATAGCGTCAGCTGAAATACACCAAAAAACATATAATACATGTTAAAAAAAAAAACTTCTGGAGAATATGCGGTCTTATGTGAAAATATAATGTATTATTTTAACAACTGAATACGAAATTATTTTGAACATGTTTAAAAGGATATTTCTTACCATCGCCTTTAAGACCGAAACCAGATGCAGTAACGGTTGCACCAACCAAGTTGTTATTGTCGCCTCTAGCCGGTAAAGCAATGGGGCTGATGATATCTGTAAATAATAAAAGATATTTAAAATCGTGTATCTATACTAATATTATAAAGCTGAAGAGTTTGTTTGTTTGATTGTTTGTTTGTTTGTTTGTTTAAACGCGCTAATCTCGGGAACTACTGGTCCAATTTGAAAAATTCTTTCAGTGTTAGATAGCCCATTTATCGAGGAAGGCTATAGGCTATATATCATCACGCTACGACCAATACAAGCCGAGTACCAGTGAAAAATGTTACAAAAACGGGGAAAGTTATGATTCTCTTATGTGACGCAAGCGAAGTTGCGCGGGTCAGCTAGTCAACAATAAAAAGAACATTTTAAGTACTAGCTCAATTATATACGCAAACGAATCTTACTTGAATATTGAACAGCATTCGGCAAATTAACCATGGCGATGTCATTAATTATGACTTGTGGATCCCATCTTTGGTGGACAACAACATGGGAAGTGCGAAGCCTCGTACCACCGGAGAAAAGCTTGACTGAACCGAGAACAACGGTCATCCTTCGCGCTTGATGTACTCCGTCCGCCCAACAGTGACCAGCCGTTAGAACTCTTTTTGGACTGATCAGAGATCCTCCGCATACACTTTGACCACCCACGAATTCCACCAGCAAACCAGCCTATTCATACAAAAAATAATGTTAGTTACGGAGCGACATGTTAAAAAGATTTTGTCGAACAAAGGGAATAGATTTTTTTGAGCCAGAAAAAAATGACACACTGATAACATTTATGATAGTAAAAACGACGATACAAGCCAAAATATTTTTTTTTTTTAATAGAGAGTAATTGATAACCTACCTGGTACGGAAAATCTCCTAGTCGAGCTGCAAATCCTCGAACTATTTTGCATACAGCGTTGGGATTTTTCTTACTGTTGAGTTTTTCGCACTGTTGTTCTGCTTCACGGATCCTGTTGGCCAAAGGTAGACCAATATTTGCAAGGTATCCATATGCTGTATTCTGTTTTGGATCAACAGTTTTGCGGAGTTTTCTGCCAACGGCAAATGCCAAAAGCGTTAGGAATATCAGTCCAAGTAGCTTCATGGTGGACGATTGCAATGTAATTGGTGAATTTGTTTTACAGGACACCCTATTTATACTAAGCTCCTTCCTCTTTGTATAGTTATAATATATTAGGTATACCTACGTAATAAGTTTAGTGGTGATTAATAAGCTAAACAATATACTTTTAGGGAATACCACATGAAGTTAATTATTACCGTTAACCGCAAATAGTGGTTGCTTAGACGTAAGACACATACGCCATATGTTTCAGTCCAGATTATAGCTTCTTAATATTAGTTACCTTTTAGTAAATAAATGCTTAGAAAACTCTTTTTTGTTTACAATAATTTGATCTGATTGTTCTTTGTTTTTAAATATGAATAATTATATCATCACAAACAATAATCGTCGCATCAAATACTAAAATTATACTAGCTGACCCGCCAAACGTTGCTTTGCCCTATAGATTATTATAAAATAGGCATTAAATATGTAGGGTTGTATGTATGTTTTAATGCCACATTATAAAAAAATAAAAACAAAAATTTTCGTCAAAAAATTAAGGGCGAACAACCCCTATCACTTAGGGGTCTGAAAAATAAGATTTTGGTCAATTCTCAGACCCTCTGAATACACATATAAAATTTGGTCAAAATCGGTGAAGCCGTTTCGAGTACGGTAACCAACATTGAGACATGGTATATATCAGATATATCGGTCTTAGTTCGTTTTCTAAGCCTCGATTTAAAGATATCAAGCGGGATTAAATCATATATACGTAATATAAAACTTTCTACACAAATTTTAGGTAACAGTTAACATACTTAAGTTATAAAGCATGTCTCAGCTGCGCTAGAGTTCTTAAGAGTAGCTAAAGCAGCTGATTCTCGTCGCCTCAAGTTCAGATTCGGGGCATACATTTTGCATGCAACTTGGACAACCTCAAATAAAAATGGCCCATTTATTCTCTTTTTTATTAATGTATGTGTCCTTAGATCTTTAAAACTACACAACGGATTTTGATGAGGTTTTTTTAATAGATAGAGTGATTTAGGATAAAGTTCATGTGTAAAAGTTGTAAACGTTTTTTTTTGTAAAATAACTGTTTAAACCGGCGAAGCTGGAGCGGATCGCTACCGTATATATGTATAATTTTGAATTTACTTAAGAAAAATATCAAAAAAATAATATTAGTGCATTAGCAACCATTATCACTTGGTTTAACTGGAGGGAAACCACCATCATCTTGGGGAAACCTTGCCTGCTTACGTAAACCAATAATATGTCGATTTCCCGTACTAGGGCAGCATGACGATTTCAAGGCCTGACCGCCGATGATTTCAAACGAACATAGATCTGGCTTAGCAAGAGATAAGTAGTATTGCAGTGCGTATGAACAAAGACCGGAGCAGATTTATTATAACGTTTGATGCAGTGATTAAAGTGGTCACCTCGCCGCAATAAACGTAGCGCTGCGTGAGGCGGGTTCGATTCCCACCCGGGACAAATATTTGTGTGTTGAGCCTGGTAGGAGGAGTATCTGTTCTGAGCCTGGTTGTTAATTTATCTATATAAGTATGATTTTAGAAAGTATATAAGTATGTTTATCGGTTAATTGGTTACCATAGTACGAACTCTGCTTAGTTTGGAATCAAATGACCTTGTGTGAGTTGTCCGGCAATATTTATTTATTATAGGTAATATTTTGCACTTTGTACGTTTTTTTGGTGGTGGGAAAAAATAATGGACCATGCTGACGGAAACTGCTTTGAAATCTGAAGATGCCCAAATTTACTGAAATTAAACATACAACAATTTCTAAAAAGAAATAGAACTACATTTCAAGATTTTAGGTAACTGTCGTCAACAACCGGGAATGGAGAATTCATAAAAAAAATATTTTCCCTATTTTATCGTACCAATCGAGAGGGTGTTTTATTGGTAGAAGGTCACTTAAAGAAACATTGTAACTTAAAAATTAAGAAGCCACATAAATATATCCATTTGTGTCATTTCACCTCTGAATAATAATCATTGAAACATTCATGTTTCATATAAATTTATCATAATTAGGTTTTTGACGGGTTGTCAATACTAGTCAAGCACTCCATTGCATAAAATACTAACACTAATATTTTTACCCTTTGCGTTAAATTTTAACACATCTTGCCCATATCGTTCTTAATACTATGCTTTATTCTATAGAAAATTACAACTTGTAATTTATAATACTGACTCTGCAAGCTAAGTTCAACAAGTAACATTGGATTTTCAAATATCTGCCGGAACCGCTCAGTAGTAAGCCGATGCCAGATATAATAATATGCCAATAGATCTGCCGTCGATAAATAATATGGAACAGAAACAGAAGTTATAAATATCACATTTGAATTGATAATTAATGCACCAAGCTTGTATGTTAAAAAATCTTAATAATACATGAACTATTCCATGTTGAAACGGAAATGCCCGAATATTGGTAGCTTTGTAGATTTTTGTATTTATTCGCTCATTACACTCATTTGAAACAGAATTTGTAAGCGCCATACTGGGTTTTTTCTCGCATAGTAAAGCCAATAAAATGAAAGACATACTTCTCAATAATTCATATAATATTCTTTAACAATTAAAAAATAAATACAGGTATTGTGGGAAAATCTGTCACTAAGCTGACTCAATAAGTGATATTCTTTTTGCGGTCAGACATTTCATCTCAGGAAAACGATGCTTTATACTTAAAACTACCTTTAGTCTGCGACTAGTGACTCATTGTAATTGTAGCATAAATGCATGCATATGAATGTCATATGTGATTTTTTTTTGTTTTAGAAGTAGGTCTGGCAGTGGTTGATGTGTGGGCGTAAAAAAATCCTTCCTCTCGTTAAAAAACAAGATGACGTAACAAGTTTTTGTATCTCAACACTATAAAGGTCAGTTTAATACTTAAAACATGATTTTTTATTATAGTGTCATTATTAGAACAGGTCTTGCTCATTGATTGATTTGCTCTGAATGAGCGTCACTTACTTCTTTGAAATAAACGTCTTTCCTTTTTATGCAAATTATTCTATTTACCACGTAACAAAATCATTGTTCATAGCTTTTTAACATTCCCGTTGCATGTTTTTATGAAAGAACTAGCTGACCCCCTCAACTTCGTTTGCGTCACAAAAGAGAGAACAGGTCATAATTTTCCCCATTTTTGTAACATTTTTTACTGGTACTCGGCTCCTATTGGTCGTAGCGTGATAATATATAGCCTTTCTCGATAAATGGGCTTTCTGAAACTCAAAGAATTTTTCAAATCGGTCCAGAAGTTACTAAGATTAGCGCGTTCAAACAAACAAACATATAAACTCTTCAGCTTTGTAATAGTAGTATAGGTACGGGAACATCAGCTGGTCTGCGACTATGGCCAAAGTAATGACGCTGAAACATCAAGGAACAAACAGAAGCGATACAAACGGAAGGTAAAGCGTGTGTTTGTGTTAATAATCATTATTCAAATCGTATGGAGTCAGGAAGCGGGCGTAGGTATACGTATAGGCTTAGCTAAGAAGTAAAAAGGATTATGAAATTACCAGTTTGTGTTGCGCTGTTGACTAAAGCCAATGGCCAAACGAGTTTTTTACAAGCAATGCCATCTTGTGGCGTTTACTGTGAAATATTTATTTGTCACTATAACAAAACTTCGTCATTTGAATTCAAGTTAAATTTTACCCAGAAGCTGACTGATTCGTGAAATAAAAACTTGGAATACAGGTATAATTAGTGTATTTATTAATTAAGGTTTTTCCACAGTACGTGTATACGCAGTATACAATAAAATTTGTTAGTTATACATAGTAAGTTTTAAAGATAGATGGTCTTTTACAATGAATGGCTAACCAACATTATATTATGTACTTATAAATGTATAACATTAACTAAAACTATGACAATAATAAATGCATAGACTAGAACTAAAAATGTATCATTTAACAACATACTGCTTTTTCCGTAATTATCCAAAGTTTTTATGACTGCAATAACGCGATTCTCTTCAGTCGGTACTTACGCGTATCGAAAATTTGAAATTAAAAATGTACTACATAAAAGTTCTTACGTAGACCGCTAGAGGCGCTGATCAGATTTTCATACATTTTTTGACAATAGTCGATAGTGGTAGAGATTCGTGCAGTATTGAAAACCCGTAACAAGTGACGATCACACTGCGTGTTTCCTCTATGTAGAAGTTTCATATTTCTTTCACAATGAAATTGCTATGTTGTTCATAGAAATCCACTGATCCATTGGATGAAGGAATTGACCCTGGTAAAGCCTGCGGGTTGACCCTCATTGCAGGTCCGAGTAGACACGAAAGATGATACGCCAATCTGAAAGACAAAAGTAAAATAAATAACTTAAGTATAGAAACATTTTAGTACAATCCAAAACACTGTCTGAGACAACTTTACAACTCTTGGTCCATAAAATAATGTTATCGTTCTAATTTACAAATTGTATATTGCTCTAAGTTTGCAACTTTTAAAGTTTTCTTTTTCCCAGACATTTCCCTTACCTTTGTGATCGACATATTATAATGTTGCACAATATCACGTATTGCACAATATAATTGACCGTTTCGATACTAAGGCAAAGTATGATTTCATTGTGCAATAAAAGTGTGTAAAAATGTTGCGTAATATTTCCTGCTTAAATAATTTCGTTTAGTACATTTTTCCTATTTATCTATGCTTTTGTGAGTGTTTTTGTACTGAGTAAGGACCGTCTTTGGCCGAAGTCGCGCTATAGCCGGTTCGATAATTTGTTATTTTTAACCACAGTTATTGAAACAAAATAATCTGATATATATTTTGCACATAAACTTAAAGTGTACCTAATTAAGTACTTAAAGTAATGTAAAAATATACATACCAAGATGTCTTTGCCCTTGTTTTGAATGACCAAAGGGCCTCCAGAGTATCCTAGGCAGATATTCCGGTATTCTGGACCTCGGGCACATAATAGCAGCTTAGGATTTGCAATCCTTTTGATAGCGGGGAAAGTCTTCTGACAGTCACTGTTGCTAATGATTTGCACCTTAACTCGTCGGAGATATGGGCAGGAACCCAAGAATTTTCCTGGAAAACAAAAAAAAATGGTTTAAATACTACTAACTAACTACTAATGACTGGCAGTTTTTAATTGTAATGCAGATCGGATTCGAAAACACATTTTTTTTGGAATGAAAGTTAAGCATTTTTGATCAAAAAATAATTAAGAAGGTTTTAGGTGACGTATTAACATTATAAATTATAACATTGAATAGTTTAAATATACATACCTTTTCTATCAGTACCAAAGCCAGAAGCTACAGCGCCCCTACCAATGTGATGTTTGTTTTGCTCATTTGCAGCGGGCAAGAAGACGGGACTAATAGAACCTGTGTAGAAAAAAATTGGTATCAGTAATGTGAAGTTAAGGATTTCAATATTATTTTAATGTTTTAGTTCTTTTATTGACGACTAAGTGCGGTTTTCTGGTCATTTAAACGTCATCAAAGAGCGATGGTTTTACGAGGAAAGTTTGCGTATAATCCAGATACACTCTAGAGGAAAAGTCTCGCAACAAATTTCACCTTTCCTAAGAAATCTGTGTACAATTTTTTATTGAGTCATTTACTTGTAAATTGGATAGATTCTGGCAAAAACACCATAGCGATGTCGTAAGGTCTTTTCATGGGATTCCATTTCTCGTGCGTAATCACTTTTGCTGTGTTAAGTCTAACCCCTCCCGAGAAAAGGAGGGTTGAACCTAGTACAACGGTGAATTTCTTAATAGTATTTCTTCCATCGTTATAGCAATGAGCTGCAGTCAGTACTTTGGTTGCACTGATAAGCGAACCTCCACAGACAGACGGTTTACCCATATCAGTTTCACCAATGAGGCCAGCCTGAAATCACATATTTTAATATTTTAAATTGAAATTTTATAAAAATTTTATGACACCTGATAAGTTGATAATTAGTTTTGCAATTAACCTGATAAGAGAAATCTCCTTTTCTAGCGGCAGATTTATCGGAAGCTCTATTATCCTCTTCACAAGATCCTTCGTCGTCGACGGAGTTACTAACTCTATGAGACAGTGTCTCGGCTTCATAGATCATGTCGGCTAATGGTACACCGATTTTAGAAATATAGCCGTAAGCATTATCTTCGTCTTCTAATTCATTTGCGAAAGTGATTGGAGCGAATAAGCTCGCGAGCGCTAAACAAACCACAGAAAGCATCATCATGCTCGTCGGTCCGAATGAAACTGTTTACCTCACAGCGCTCACCTTCGTTTTATACGTATTTATGCTGTTGTTTTTATTTGCGCAATAGCAGTATTTTGGTAAAATACCACGAAACATAGCATTATTCATATACAATTAGATGCGTTCGTTTAATTTACAGTATAATCACAACTGGAAAATTGGATTACTAATACGTAATAATGTTTCAAGTGCACTAAAAAATTGTTTAAAAAAAATATTGGTGAGTGGACAGATTAGTCTCTAGTAAAACAACGAGGAATACAACTTTATGTAGCAATAATAAATTGTTCAGTACAAGAAGGATCAACGTTATCATTCTTTCTATACGTTGAAATATTATGCCACTTTATTTGACCTACATGACTCATCCTTTACCTGCAACACGTTCAATACTTGTCGTCGAAAATTTAAAGGTGTTAGTAACCTTAGTAATGAACTAGTTACTATTTTTAATAGTTTGAAAGAAACCGGTTTTAATTAGCCTATTACCTATATTAATTAAAAAACTGTAATCAGTACGTGTTTTTTTATTTTAAGATACAGATCCTTGAACATGTTCTTACATAAAACATAATATTTTGATTTAAGATAAAAATCAATACATTTGTAGAATTTAGTTTATATAGTTTACATAAGTATTTGTTAACTTATTTTGACGATTTTTTTGTTTGTTCAATTAATTTACAGGTGTTGGTTGATGAAGTTGATGAAAGAGGTGACGCGAGCGAATCCAGCAGGCATACCAGCCTGGCAGCCGAGAGGAGAACCGAAGGAAGTTACGGCAATCTAAAAAGAAAATTTTGTAACTTATTAAAAAAAAAACAAAAACAATTAATTATAAGAGTTAGTCTCTCTAATCTTTTTAGAAAAAAAAAGAGAAATCCTACTGCGAAATGTATAAGGTTACAAAATAAATATATATTCAATTTGTTTTGTGTTGATATTTCAATGACAGAACTTACCAAGATATCTCTGCCATTCCTGTTCACAACAAGAGGGCCACCAGAGTCACCCTGGCAGGTGCCCACTCCACCAGCACCACTGGTGCAAATGTTTGAAGGCTGGAAGATGAGGGGAAACACCACGGAGCAAAGGCTGTTGTTGATTACATTCAGACGGACGTGGCTGAGGAACTGGTTAGAAGAGATTGAACCACCTGTAAAAAAACCAATGTTAGATGACGTCAGTAAATGAGAAACAAATGAAAGATGTAAAAAAAGTCAAATTTTTCAAATATGTACTTGTTTTCAAAATTTTCGAAGTGTGGGTTACTTAACTTTTATATATATTGTTGATAACTAAGTTACTATTTTTAATACTGTTTTTATCAGCATAGTATATAAATCTCTTTCCTTTAGTACTCAATTACCTATTGAGATTTATGCTACTTAAAGATTAATTTTAAGTACTTAGTACGTTATCACATAGATAGCCGTGTATCCGGCTTTAATCTAATAACATAGGATTATTGACTCTCAGTACATAAATGACGGAATGAGATAAACTCGTTTAATCTTAAATCAAAACGTACGTTCTTATCACTTGCTGTTGACATGATGACATGAAAGAAAATCTATAGTATTATTATAAAGCTGAAGAGTTTGTTTGTTTGAACACGCTTATCTCAGGAACTACTGGTGCGAATCCAAAAAATATTTTACTGGTGGATAGCCTATTTATTGAGGAAGGCTATAAGGCTATACAGCATCACGCTACGACCAATAGGAGCAAAGTACGAGTAAAAAAAGTTACAAAAACGGGAAAAATATGACCCAATCTCTCTTAAGTGACGCAAGCGAAGTTGCGCGGGTCAGCTAGAAAAATATAATAAGTTATCTTACCATCACTGGTCAGACCGAATCCGGAGGCAATGGCGGAGGAGCCAACAAAGTCTTCATTCAGCTCAGCACCAGAAGGTAGAGCAATAGGAGCGATGGTAGCTGCAAAGAAACAAGAACAAAGGTAATTCGTTTGCAAAACATTACTTAAAGACAACTTTTCCTCCCTTCGGCTAGTTGCATTCTTATAACGGGCAACCGGACTCGCAATACCATGTAGGGCTATTTAGAGTTTACCCAAAACATTTGTTTCCTATAGCGATCAAACTACGCAGAACTTGCAGCAAATGGAAATTACTACAGCCAATATAATTATTTTTTTATCCTGTAGATATAGACTTTGACCCCAGTGACGTAGTTTCAGATTATGTTTACAATAATGTCGTATCGATCGACGCTACAATAGTTATAAACGCATACAAACCTGATGTGGCGACGTTGGAAGGCAGGTAAAGAACAGCGATATCGTTGCGAACTAAAGCAGGGGTCCAGTTGTTGTGCATAGCTACAACGCTAGTGTCGATCCTAGTACCACCAGTGAACAAAGTGTGGGAGCCAAGGACGACTGTGATTCTCCACGCTTGGTGGATGCCATCGAACCAGCAGTGAGCAGCCGTTAGTACTCTGTTGGCGCTGATGAGGGAACCACCACAGACACCAGTGCCTTGGAGGCCGATGATGGATGATAGAAGACCAGCCTATAATCCGAGAAACATGTTATAGTTGAAGAGAAAGATCATAAAATATGTTAGCGTTTAATCTGTTTTCTGTAATTCTAATAAAACAGAGTAATTAAGATATAGCTAATAATAACGTTCTCTTTCGTTTCATATTATGTTTCCAAGAAATGTTTTTGTTGCATAATTCGTTTGTGACTTTAATTTCACCAAAAAGACGAAGTGTTACTATTTAAACTGACGAAAATAATAAAATTATTAGGAAGTCCAATTCAACCGCAAGAACTATAACCTTTCTTATAACACCGAGATCAAAGTTACCAATTACGTATAATAAACGTATTTGTTAGCCAATAGTTTGCGTCATAATTGATTTGCGTAATACTACCAAAGGTAAACAATATAATTCTTAGTAATGTTACCTGATACGGGTATTGTCCGGCACCAGCGGGCAGGCCTCCGACGATCCTTTGCTGGCTTAGATATGCCTCTTCAGCCTTGCGAATTCTCTCGCCTTCGGGAATACCATATTTCTCAAAGTACCCATAGGCCGTATTGTCTAAACCAGGGGTATAGTCCGCGTAAGCGAAACTCGCGAGAGCCAGTAGAACAACGAAGGCCTTCATTCTGTTCTGGTTTGGGACAAAACTAGTAAAAACATCAGCTTCTTTAATTTATATAGCTGTAGATACAGATTAGTTTATCGCGTTGCTGCAATAATTAATTAATCACTAATTACTGAATTTGTGCGATCGTATTGATATGTCTGATTTTTATCGTAAGTAGTTTTTCCTTAATTGTTTGTTGTAATTTTTTTTTTCTTGTTCAATAACAAATAGCTACTGCACCCGAAACATTAAAAAAAGATTGGATGAAAAGCATGTTAACTAAAATTATTTACTAAAAAAATCTCTACTCACACATTTTTTGAGATGTTATCAGCGATTCAACAATCTCATCTTTATTTGTCAAAATATCGAAGCTTAAAAATCTCAAATTCACGAAATTTATCGCCATCTACGTATATCATAGCGGTAGTATCGTCCAATACTTCTCGAGTTTTTCAGGCGTAGATACGATGTTTATCATTTAAGAAAACATTAAGAGTGGTGAAAACAATTTGAAGCTTAGCATCTACTGTATGTATTTCTATGTCTGCATTGCAAAGTATTTCGAAAATAAAATCGGTAGTGTATATAAGACTGCTGATATGGAGGTCTTCATCCTAGATCGATTTTTCAAATTTTTATTAGAGTATTTTAATAGCAGCCCGGAGTAAGGGAACGTGTCCGGTATAGACTCGTCCCCTTTTCTATGGGACTAGCGCTGTATGGCGAAAAGCGGTTGTATTTCATTACACTTCTGTCTACACCTCTGGGATAAACAGGCGTGGTGTTATGTTTGTACGTACAGATGTATGTATGTAGGTATGTAAATATTCTCACCTAACGGCGTGATGGCTTGTATTTATTTACACACACATTAAAAAGTTATATAATTGAAACATTTTACAATCCAAAAGTATTATCATAAATTTTGTTGACACATTTTTTAGATCAAGAACTACAAAGATAAGTTTTATCTCCCTTTCGATTGAAATGTCTTTCTCAATAGTATTTATCTAACGTCATATCTAATTTATCAGCAAAAATATTGCTTTATTGTTTAGAACACGCTAAGTATTCAATATTGACAACGATTCAAAGGTTCTTTAACTACACTTCAGGTTTACAATAAAACATCACTTTAAATTGTTTTTTTTTTTAATATTATAGTAAGATACAGATTATTATAATAGTGTTGTATTCTTAGGCCTTTCGTTCACAAGTCCAGCGACGTGATTGTTTGCTGGTAGTCGCTTGAAGACTGACATTGAGTATCGAAGTTTTGTGTAGCTTTGTGTACAAAGGACCTCTGCATAATATTATATGGATAATAATAAGAAATTATGTACAACCAGCAACAAAAGTAACAGAACAAAGACAGTTTATTGTTAATTCCATTAGCCAATATCAACTAATTTGTAAATGCATACAAATTAACATGCTATTATTTCTTTTTATCGTATGGTTAGTGGTCAAAGATGAATGCCAACGGAAAGGCATTTGACAGGAATGGTTTACGACGGTTATCTTAGTAGATAACAAACGAAACCAACGATTTACGTATCCTTAGAAGCACGGAGATCTATAGAACAACCGCGCCAATGGTTGCTTAACGCACTAATCATATCATTTACCGACTGGTGAACGCAATTGGCTATGAGCGCCTCGAAATTGACCCGTTACAGAGTAAAAGTCTCTTAATTTTAATTGTATTTGTATTGTATAATGGTCAAGTAATTCATTTAGCCATTTACTCTCGTTGCTGATTGTATTTCGTCATTTACAAATGACGATTGATAAAGTCCATGTATGATGTAACTCTGGCGTAAGCTGCCGGCAAGCCGCTTGAACAACCCAGAGCTGAACCAAACGATGTCACTCCAATCTGTAAAAAAAGCTTTTTAAAATAGCCGGCAATGAGTTTTTTGCTTTTTATAAAAATAACGTAAGAACAATTATGTCTATTTCAGATAATTAAGATGAATAATTAGGGCACTAAGTTATCGTGGGCAACATTATTAAAATATTTTTTCATTAAGACTTCGAAATCCTTTTCAATAAAGTACATATAATATCATTGGACAACGTACATGGTCAGCTGATTACAAATGAAGCAGAGCTAATACTTTGGTAACAAGATGATAAACATACTTGTATACTTCTAAATAGATACTTATAAGTATAATAGATATCACCAGACTCAGAACAGATACTTTCGGACGAATATGACCAATTTAAATGTCTACTTCATGACGACAAGATTTGAAATGTTGCAAAGCCGTTTTTCAATTTGGGAACATTGACCTCAATATATGTAAATAAATGACGACATCTCACAACAAAAGTTATAACAAATGTAACACAACAATTACGTCAAATGTTATAACAAGAAGAAAACAATACACCATGACACATACCCGTCTCGACAAGTTATTTTCTTTGCACAAGGAAATCCCATGTCTTAAGTAAACTTGTATAATTATGTAAACATACTAAGTATGAAATTACTCATATAAATTAAGAGTATAATTTTATTTAGTTCATATTAGAAGGAAAAATAACAGTCGTAACGGATTTGTACAATAATAACGGGACTACCTAAATAGCAATTTAAGTTTTGCATTAAGGAAAATGTGTTGCATTAATATTAAGAGTATTAAACTATCGGAACGTTCTTGTGTTTAGAAAACCTGATAGACGAGAATTTATATTTTGACTTGTGAGATAGAAATAGTAATTCATTCGTCCGGTGATTGCGGCGCAACGGTTAATATGTCATCACATCGATATGGAGTTATGAGTTCGATTACCACTCAAAATAAATATGCATATTATATTATTATTTTTAGATTCAGAAAAAAACCGTTCTGGAAATATCTTGAGTCTGTTGTTTGCATAAAATTAATTAAAGAGAGTTAATTGATAAAAGAATCTTAGTGATGATAAATAATAATACATTTTTCGCAGAAGATATCTGCGTAATCAAATATTATGAAATACCTATCCAATAGCTCCTTTTACGCAGATAACGGTAAAGACAGGATAATCTTTGCTAACCCAAACGTCATAGCATTTGCAGTCAGATACCTACCAAAATCTGCCTGTTATTTCTATTGAGGATCAAAGGACCGCCGGAATCCCCGTTGCATGTTCCAACACCTCCAATGCCGCTGGTACAGATGTTAGAAGGTTGGAGAATAATAGGGAAGCCCAAGGAACACACAGAGTTTGAAATGATGTTCAGATTTACGTGACTCAAGTATTGGCTGCCTGTAATAGCTCCATCTGCAAAAAGATCACCAGAAGACTACAATAGTTATTGCTCTTTATAGCTAATTTTATTTTGGTTGTTAATGTACATTGTTATACAGTAGCGCGATTCTGTACAGACGGTACTGTCGAGTATCGAAATTTTGACATTTAGAATGTACTGCCAAAATATTTCCTACGACACCCGTCAGAGGCGCTGATCAGATTTTCATACAATATTTCTCGATGACAGGCCGGTTGTCCGTTGTCGATAGTATTAGAGAATCGAGCTACAAATGTAATGCATTTATTCATTAGTATTATAAAAGCACCAAGTGACGGAATTTCTTTGTTCATTTGTTTGTTAGTCTGCACGTCTATCTGACGGTATGAGAGTCGGCCAATCTGGCGGTATGTGGGTTGAATTGTCCGTCTGTCTTTTTATTTGAACCACTTTGCTTGTGCAGTGCTTATATTTTTTTCATGAACATTACACATGTGTCATCATCATCATCATTGGTCTGTTTAATTTATTTCATATGATTAAGGCGCCAGGTGGAATTAGGTCACTTTAGTTCGTAGCTCAAAAGGCCTACACGCAGACCGCAGACATAAGAAAAAGGACTTATTATGACGAATACATTATTCAATTTCTATTATTAATTATTCTCGTCATTAGTGGTTATTCAAGTTAAAAGTCAGACGGGAAAAAATAATATGCCATTGGCCTTTTAATGCAATTCTTGGAAGCGTCATATGGCGTTAGGTTGCACATAGGTATGCGCTCCAATCATGTTTGGGGTTTTACTTGATCCAATATGGAACTTGTTTGTTCAAATTCTATGAGTCATTAAAATTGGGGCAACTTGAAAGTACAATAACGTAATACGAGCTAAAAGAAATACACACCTTGGACAGTTAAGCCAAAACCAACGGCAATGCCTCGTTCACCCGCGAAGGTTTCAAACAATTCGCTCCCAGTGGGCAGCGCTACCGGAGCGATAGTATCTAAAACAAAATTTAAATGCAGTGAGTACATCCAATATGGTCACAATTCAATTTTTTAAAAACATCTACAATAACATACGTTACACAACGGCATACAAAACCACTATATTTAATGAGGAGCAACCTTTTTTGTGTGGGATTGGAACCAACTGCAGTAGTACGACCCGGTGGCATAACTACGTCTGTCACTGCGTCACAAATATCATCATATAGTTAAATTAAATGATAGATAGTTTAGAATTACCTGAGAAGGTGACTGCTGATGGCAGATAAAGAATGGCGATATCATTACGAACTAAGGTTGGCGTCCAGTTCGGGTGAGTGGCTACCGCGCTCGTGTGGATCCTAGTTCCGCCCTCAAACAATCTGGTGGAGCCGAGCACGACGGTCAGTCGCCATATCTGGTGGACACCGTCGAACCAACAGTGGGCTGCGGTAATCACGCGGCTAGCACTGATGAGGGTTCCACCGCAGACACTAACGCCACTGGCCCCAGTTACATCCCCGAGAAGACCGGCCTGTGAAAGCAAATAAGGAGTATTAGACTAGTATTTAGATAATTTCTGTTCGAGCTTGGAAGGAAACTTGTATTAATCAAACAATCAACATAAAGTAAAACATGACAAAATACATTTTTTTATTATAATAAATATTAGTTTGCTTTAGAAATCGAATCCACTACCAACGAAGTGATAACTTTCATTATTGGGCCACAGACATCGCTTAAAGTTAGGTAATTCGTGTCATTCGCGTCCGCGTCTCATTAAAAAATTTACGTTTTGGTTATTTACGTGAGAAATATTTTTATTGTATTTAGATTTGATTTCGTGTTAAAGTATCAAAGCATACCTTGAAAGGATACTGTCCGAGTCCCGCAGGTACACCGCCGACAATTCTCGTGTTGTAATGTTCCTCCGCTTTGCGTATTCTCTCCGCAGACGGGATTCCAATGTTCTTTATGTACCCATAAGCGGTGTTGAGTTCGGGATGTTGTTGCACATTTCCTGCAAAAACAAAACTACAAAGTAGAATCAAACTGACAAAGAACCGCATTGTGAAAAGCCAAAACAACACTGTAGGTCTAGCTTAGTGCTTGATCGATCAATGAACACAAAGATATGTCTTCGGATTATTTACGTGTAATCGTGATGAGTATTTAATTGAGATAATAATTAAAGTAAAAACAAAGATAAATGTTTGTGTACCTTACGATAAAATTGCATTTTAGAAGTGTGGTATTTCACAAATATTGATAAAACGTAATTCAATATTTGTTTTAATATTGTTTCATAATAGAAGACCATAATCAAATAAACCGATTTGATTTGACCGACAAGTAACTTGCAAAAACAAAAACTCGAGTGCGAATCGGTCTCGCACACATTCGCATTCGCACACGTTCCGTCCCATTTCATCACGTTTGTCGTATTATATTATTAGCACCTCTATAAATATAATTTGTGAAATTTTCAAACGGTCTAGCTATCGCTATGCCGGCCCGCTCATGATACATTATACAGCCTGTTGAAAGACAGACATTGGGTGCGGAACCTTTAAAATTTTGTCGTAATGTTATTTATTATGAAGTTTTCAATACTTAAAAGATTTTATTCTTGGAGTGGGTCAGGACTTTACAGATATTTTCCTGATCTGTCAAAACAAGTAACGGTGATTCCTGTTGCGCATAAAACAAAAATAACTCTTCCTTATTATGTCTTATGGTACATAGCATGTGTTACAGAATATAGAGTGTAGGTACATATAATTGTAAATAATGTTACAAATTATACATACCTGTAGCTCGATTCTCTAATACTATCGACTACCACCAACCGACCTGTCATCGAGAAATTTGGTATGAAAATCTGTGCCTCGATTCTCTACTACTATCGACTACCGACAACCGAACTGTCATCGAGAAATTTTGTATGAAAATCTGATCAGCGCCTCTGACGGGTGTCGTAGGAAACATTTTGGCAGTACATTCTAAATGTCAAACTTTCGATACTCGACAGTACCTGACTGTACAGAATAGCGCTACTGTAAGGTTACTGTATTATTAAGTGTAAAAAAATGTGTTTCACTAATGTTCATCAGTCCATAATTTACTATATCGTTTTTAACTTATTACTGAGCTACTGCTGGGTTTATCCTCTGAAATTTGAGAGAGGGATTAGGGCTTTAGTCCATTGTAACTTAATTATATTGAATAGTTTCGAACGAATTATTTAAACTGTAATTGGTTGATTTTAACCACGGCGTTTTGCTTAAGGAAAGAGGGAATTAATGAAACATTATCGAACAATAAGCTGTCAAACTTGCAATATCATTGTAAAACCCACATTTCGGTTTGAATTGAGGGAAAATACTATACAATATTCAATGAGTATGTATCATCAATGACTCTTGATTGTCACCTGCAAAATAAATGTGATTACGTGACTGAATACAAGTCATCCGAATCCAAAATGAATTTACTAAGGCAATAATGCTCACTAAAAACTCAAGCGTCTTTGATAATAATAATAATTATGTAGAGTAAAATATACCTAAAGTAATTTTTAGGACATCAACAATAATGACCAATTATTATAATACATATCTCCGTTAAACTCGCCCATAAAAGTGCTTTGCCAAAGCGCCTTCTATGTTAGCGATGTACTAAACCAATTTTGATACAAAGGTTTCACCAAAAAATCTGGAATGACATTTGCAAGGGATACTCACGAAAGCTGTGTGTATACGGTTTTAGTTGATGGGCCGGCTCTCCCGCAATGCGCTTCTACAAACAATTTCAGTCTCTGCCTTGCACAGGGGACTGTCACTCAAGCGCTCGCGCGGAACAACCCAATGATATTAGCCGACCATTTAGTCCTGACCTCTGACTTGCTTACCTTTAACCCTTTGATGTTCGTTAACTTAGTCCGCTAAAGAGGCGAGGGGGATCAAACTACGCTGGACTGTCTGTTTAGTCTAAAGTCAAACTCTTTAGTTATGCTGACATTGTATTCAGATTCAATTCGCATACTCGTGTCAGTTTGGTTATCTTTCGTTTTTGGTAAAGGTTGAGGATTATTTGTATGACAATAGCGGAGAATAATTGGGTGCATTGTGATGGTTCAAGTTGGTGAATGTAACAAGCGTTCTTTACTTTGAAATGCAATATATTTTTTCAAAAGAGTAAAGGGAAGTTGTGAAAAGCTTCCGGTAATATTTTTCTCCTGAATTTGTACAAATTTTGCTTTTGTAGCAGATGCACGGTAAACGTTTGATGGGAACTCACGGAATACGCTGCAAGTCTATGTCGAATTGAGATTCGATTAGTCGTAGCGAACTTGAAACGGAGTGAGTAGTGGCGGGCTCAAACATTAATCGAATTTCGGTCTTCGCCAGGCGAACGATCAAGTGTGCGTTAGTTCACATTACGAGGCCACTCGAGTCTCACTCGATACTTGCTTTCGAGTGTTCGATATACGATATCGACTCGAGATGTCTGCTACGAGTGATTGCAGGATGTCAAGGGGTCGTAACCGAGGATCACTGCAATACAATTCACCGTGGCCGGCAGATCGGTAAAGCACTCACTTCATTTTCGGTGCATATTGTGGTCTAGTGCACGAGTCAGTAGAGATGCAGTACTCTATAGATGTAAGCTACACGAATTCCTTGTTCCCAGTGGTTCGGCAATGTGAAGATATAGTTTAAGTATCTCTTCCGATATTACAAATCTGAATAGATTTGTTTGTAAACGCTAATCGTTAGAGACGCTGCCCGAGTAGAGTTTTAGTTACTTCCATAAAGCAAAGGCATTGGTGTACTATAATGTTGTTTTGTTATAAGAACTTTGACGCCAGCAGAGTCACAGTTCTCAGCTCTATTTTATAAGTATTACAACAAATTGTGCTGTGTATGACGTAATACCTTATGTAAAAACAATATTTCGTAACCTTTGTCCTCCTGGGAAAATGTTTGGCGTCACGAATTACATACGGAGTAAATATGTTATCCAATAAATTCATGACGTCCACTCATGACGTACATTCATTAACATAATAGGGAAAATTAAAATAAATTTGATCAAACCAGCAATAAATATTACAAGGGAAATCTAATGCATAGGGTCTGATTTTTTAATAATCCAAAGCTACTAGCAGCCATTAAACAGAAAAAAAACTTATTGTAATCTACCAGAACATTGTAATTCAAACGCTTTTTATTCAAATAAAAAAAATGCGTCGCCAGATGTTATAGTTCGAAATTTAATTTAAATATCGAACGTGTATGCATGCGCGTGCTAGTGTTGTCATTGAATAGATTATCTCAGTGCGTTAAGCTCGGGATTAACATCAGTTTGCACATAACTAGCCAATCGATCTCGTCTGATTGACAGTCGGACGTGTTACAACACTAACGACAATGCGAAAACTATTTTCCGTATCGATTAGTCACCATTCATAGTTCTAATGAAGTGAATTTGAAATGCCCATAGATTAGATTTCAATGTTTGATGAAGACCAATGTTTTGTTTAAATCACAAATACTATACCCACGCATCACTATAAGTCGGATAATTGTATTTTACAATACAGACATAACATTTAAATAAATACTTATCAGCTTAGATTAATAAGTAACACATTTGGTAAATGCATTAAATTAAAGTTAATACAGTCTAAGTCCGTAATTTTGATACAATGTTCCGGCGTAAAACGACAAAACAAAATTATAATCTAATAAAAACAGTTTTTCCGAACCCTGACCTAGGCACAATGGCTTAACCTTGTCACAATTACGTCACAGGTCTTCTATGACGACGATATTCTCCCATAGAAAATACCCTCTAACTGAATCATGCTCCTTCCCACAGAAAAGGACAACGTAAAAACAAAAATGTAATTACCGTGGTCTCATCATATTACTTTCCAAACCACGAAAGTGACAACCGCTTGTATTGCTAAATAAATATAATTAAAAGCGAAGTGTGTTGGGAACGTGACAGCGGCAGGACGTTAATGCCACCGGACTAAATAACGTTAGAGCACCCTTGTTACTGCAATTACGCCCGGCCCGGTTAAAATGTCCGACCGTTTTAAAGTTTTCATCCGGATTTGACACGCGACAGACTATAAAGCATCAATCAGCCAGACTCCGTGTTGCTTTTTTATTTGATCTGCAGTTTTTATAGTATTTTAATAAGCAGCGAGGAAAATATTTTGATGAATAAAATTCATGCGTGTGTTATGAGGGGCTAGTTTTATGTGAAATAAACTTTATGATACCTATATTTTAATCTTTGTATGAGGTATTATGAAAAAGATTTAGAAGTTAATAAAATAATGAACAACGGATAAACACTGATATCAAAGTTTTACGTATAGTGTCTTTTGCGTTACATTAATATTGCAAGCGATATACACTAACAGATGACGATACTTATATTCTCTGGTTACTAATTTAAATAAAAAATTGTTTTCGAAACATTTTGTGGTTCCTGAAGGAAAGATTCCAAGCTCTTTGGCATTAGCTAATCTACTAGAAAAAAGCAATTTTTGTCTCTATCATTCCTTAAGATTTTCTCTCAGGTTTATACCAGTGGCATTGGACAAAGCAATGAAAACATTATTATTAATACAAATGTATGGAAAAACATGAGTTAAGAAATGTAGCACATAAATTCAACTTTGTTACTTGAAAATGGGGCCATTAACAGCCATTAATAATATTTAAGTAAACACATTCAATACAAGGGTTTTTCGCGCGGAATATTTTAAAAATTTATATCGAAGCTCGCATAGTATTTCACTGTCATTATTCCAGCGGGCTGTAATGCCGTATCGATGTCCCATCAGCCTATAAATACTTTAAATTGACGGCGAATAAATGACTCAATCAGTTGACAATTATTTAAAATGCTTTTACTTACCGTCATGATGCATTAATTGGAAATAGTTGCATTTTTAAACAGTTTGTAATTACCGAAAATGCGCATTTGTACATTAAAAATAAAGGAATTATCTTTTTATTAATTGTTATTTTGTGTCCAATCTTTGCAATCATATAAAAGGTTAACATAAATTACAACAACTCTCGAAACATTTATTTGTAGTTTACGCGGTAGCTTTTTTTATTTTGTTATAGACTTATTCATTTTAGATGATTATAATGACATAAAATTGAGTTATCTTAACACATAATTTCATCACCCAATTGCTTAAAGAAAATACCTACATGTTTTTTTGTCGATAATTAACCCCGCGATATATTTAAATTATTCATATATATCCTAGATTACAATGTATACCAATAAGTATGGTATAAGGTCTTGTTAGTCTAAAACGGGTCTAACCCGCCCGTCGCGTCACCGATGTGTACTCGACTTATGACCGTGACACGTTCACTTCCTGCACGTCAATTCATATATTTGGACTATGAAAAATATACGCTTCAAATATTTGAAAATATTTACGAAGGTGAATCGGTTACAAAATATTGCTAATATTTTTTTTGTGGCTGGTAAAATATATTTCTATTCTTTAAAATATTTTTTTAGTAATCTGAATAATGTGAAGTGAAACTTTATTTGCAACTGTAATGTATGCTTGAAGGTAACCGAGAACTATTATTAATTAATTATGATTAAACTTCTTCTAGAACTCCAATTACATATCAGGCGATTCTCCATCTATTTAGACATTTTATTTATTTACTGTTTGATATAAGAATAAGTTACCGCAGTGGACGTTAAGTCAAAATAATAATTTATCTACTATATTTACTATTAATATTATTTGTTACAAAGTACCAAAGTAAAACAATTTCCATTACTGGCTCATTTCACAAATATCACACGACATTCCCCAACAATAATACCATGAATATTTTTACTCAACAAATATGTCAGCCGTATGCAAATTATCACTTGTAACTACTTGTATCAAGCCTTTAGTGGGGCATCGGTAGTGAGTGCCTCCACTTGTCCCGTCAACTTACTTCCGACTTCCCGGGATGGCACGGCAACTGAATTAAATAGTTTCCCTTGAAAACTGGGTTGTCGCAAACAATTTGCTTGACTTAGATGGACGGTGGGTGATGGGTCGGCGCGAATATTGCGCTGCTTGCCTGACCGTTAGTGCACTTGTGTCTTGCGTAATTGGTTTAGAGTTCGAGCGATGGACAGTAGAGTAGTGGTAAGGTAAGGTATCAAGCTCATATACAATGACCTTTTAGAATTTAAGCCAAATTGGTGGATGATTTCATTTGTGTAGTTCCTTTCTTTTGGTGGCTAAAATGTAGATACCTAGTGTTGATTTTAAAAACCACCAACCGCATTTAAATTATGTAAGTGTGTTAACAATCTGTCACTGAAATAAACATTTGACATGCTATCCCCAGCTGATATATTCTAAAATTTGTTTAGGACACTAGTTGTCAAGGTTTACATTACTTTTAAGTCACTTTTCCCAGACACAATACCGTTTACATTACACAACTTGTGTTATTATACGTCTGAGACCAATCTTAATAACCCTGTATCAAAGGATGTACGTAATCCCCCGGTTATTCTTTCCTCAGATCAAAAGTCCCGAGGGAGCATAAAGCTCTTATGCCTTTCCTATAATAGTTCGAACCCATTGTCCGAACCATTAGCAAAGTTAAATCCGAGGTTTGCCATCTTACCGCAAATCACTCTTGGGAAAACGTCTGAAGCTTTAAGATGACTGAGTGTATGGGCTAAATTAAAAAGTTTTAATAATCCTTTGTAGCAGTGATAGTAGAGTGGTTTAAGTTGGCATCTCCCACGCACGTGGTCGCAGGTTCGAATCCCAGGCAACACAGCAATTACTTTTAGAAGTTATGTGTGTATTAGAAACATCGTGAGGAAACCTTGCATGCCAAAAATTTGTTTAATACATTTATTGAGGGCATGCAAAGTCTCCAACCCGCACTTGACCAGCGTGGTGGACTCATGGCCTTACCCCTCCCCCTCGTTTGGGAGGAGACCCTTGCCCTACAGTGGGACATTGAATAGTTTAAAAAAAAATCCCTTGGATACATCAGATCAAATTAATGGGAAATAGGCGATAGAAATTTTGAATTATGACGAACTAGTTGTAATTTGCGGTTTCTTTTACCTTGATTTCCTCAATGATGCAAGAGGCAAAATTTCCTGTGCTAGATTTTGCATTGCCTAATGATTAAGTAGTTTGACCATAAAACCGTTTCAAACATATTTACCCATTTCTATATGATAGCAAAATAAGAGAAAAAAGAAATCATGTTCTATATTAATTTCATAAAACAATTTTGAAAATACATAGGTATATGATAGCAAAATAAGAGAAAAAAGAAATCATGTTCTATATTAATTTCATAAAACAATTTTGAATTAATACGGTACGTTACTCCGGGTGTATTGTTTTTTTTTATGCAGGTGTTTTGATATCTTTACGTGCCTGCCGTCACTATTCTGTATCGTATTGTTTATTACCTAATTAGAGGAGCTCGTGGCTTAGTTTACAACAGCCGCACGGATCGATCTCTGAGGTTAAGCTACGCTTGCCGAGGTTGTTCCGTGGATGGGTGACCATCTTATACATATCGAGTTCCTCCGTGTTTCGGAAGGCACGTTAAATTGTGGGTCCCGGCTGTCATTTTCGAAGATCTTTGACAGTCGTTAACAGTAGTCAGAAGCTTGAAAGTCTGACAACCAGTCTTACCGAAGGGTATCGTGTTAATACCCAAGTAACTGGGTTGTGGAGGTCAGATAGGCAGTCGCTCCATGTAAAACACTGGTATCCAGCTGCATCCGGTGAGACTGGAAGCCGACTCCAACATAGTTTGGAACAAAGGCTAAGCGAATATATTGTTTATTACCTAATTTGTATTTGATTGATAGATAATGTTAAATCTAAAACAAAACAAGATCTGATTGGCGATATAGTTTTTGCACTTTGAAACTAATTCTGGTTGATAATTTGACGATAAAACATATAAACATTAATTAATATCTGAATTCCAATCTTTTACGTGTGAACAGTATTTATATCAGAGAGAGAATATTAGTTTTATTAAGCTCATTTAAGCTTACTTAAATAACTCTTGCAGGTATACAAAATAAATAGACCCGCATTTTGGATTTGAGGCCTAGCCTTATTCTAGTAGCAGACTCTTGGCCAACAATGGAACAGTTATTGGTAAATTTTTTGAGGAAGTCGTCAAACATGTCACTCCCTTTATAACGTCCTTCAAGTTAACAACTAAACGGCAAACAATTTGTAGTTTCAGCACATTACTTTTACTACATAGATAAATTCGAACATCAAAGTTGGTAGAGACCCTTGAACTTAACCCTTCACTAATCTGGCCACAAGAGACGACACGCGTGCTTAATCCATCAGGAGTGAACTAATGAATGATGATAAATAGTCCTGGCAGATAGTGGCGAAGGGTTAATACTAAATCATTACGATATTTGCGGCTAAACTTTTTTGGGGATACTGTTGTGAGGGTGTTCTGATGTAATATTAGAAATAGTATTTTGTTTAAGTAACTACTGAAACGCTATAAAAACCGGTTATGATATTCGATGTGCTGGAAAATTTAGATACTTTTACGTAGATATAAGTATAGGTATATTCAAAACGATTCAGCATCCAAAATAATATATTACATTCTAAAACACGGAAGGAATAATCTCTATAAACGGTATAAAACACTTGCCCAACCAATTCACATTCCACACCATACAACGAACGTTCTAACAGAAAATGCATCAGCAAAAAGCTCAAGGCAATAAATCGCAAAAAGGACCGACTACAATCGATACAAGCAAACTTCATTCGCGTTGTTATTCGATGTTCGCAAACAGGGCGCTCGCATGACTGGATATACCCGAAACACCACTTAGTCTCGTATAATTTTCAATGAGTAATGGTTGCAGTAAGGAGGTCGACCTAGGTCAACGCATTACTGGCCGGTGGTGGCGCTTCCGTCACGAACAACGATGCTATGGAGCCGCTATGATTCCGGAAGCCCACTGATAAGACTGCTTTTGCTGCACTATTTTTCGAATGCACAAAAAATTGTCTGTTTTATAGTGTGAAGAGGGCCATTAACTAGCGGTTGTGGGTCAGTTCTTATGCAGTTATCGTGCTGTATCGGACAACTTGAATAGTAGTTAAGCAACTTACTTAAATTTTGGATTAAGTGCTGGCATGATAAATATCCGATTACTTTTTGCACTCTTCAGCATTTTATGTTAAAGAATAAACCAGTTCTCTATGAGAATTATAGTAGAAGGCTGTCATCAATTCTCTGTCGCTGTAACAGTCGATTGCGTCTGACTGCGTTTGTGTCTGCCTTTCAACTACACCGCACGTAACTTGCGATTGTCTGTACCGAAGCGTGTTTCTGTAGTGTAACATAGACTGCTCGGCCAAGCAAGCTATGTGCTCCTCTCAGTCACTCTAGAATTTATTTAAGTCGTGATACACTATACAGCTCAACATTAACTAGACAATAACCCTCTTATTCATAAACACACTTTAAAGCTATTTTAGTTAAAAAACTACTATAGTGTTATAATGTTATGTTTTCTCTTATTCATTTCGCGGACGAGTGAAAGAAATAAAAGTCTTTATAAGTCTTTCATATCTTCATATATTTTTATGAATGAGAAGGTTAGTTCATAAGTTTTATATAATTAAGATGTATCTCTGCTGCCCCGATTTTATCTTTAAAATGGAACTTAAACGACGATATACATATTCTTGATCATTTTGTTATTTACTTGATCAAGCAAAAAATAAATTGTCCATGTCAAAATACAAATGAAATGCGCTAATGACACGCTATAAATCCTAATTTAATTCGTGTCACGGGCTTGATTCGTGTTCGGTTAATACAAAATGGCAGCCATTCTGCGCAATTAGGGATTGAGTATTTGCTAACATATAAACAAATACATAGAAAATAATAGATACAGTTATCTATTTCATTGTTTTCATTACTTTGATACGTATGACACGGCATTCCAATCCAAGATATGATCGTTGAAAACAAACGTATAATCATTTGGTGTTCGTGTCTAGCTTATCTTTGTAATTATGGATATTCGAAACCATGAAATGCACGTGAGCTCTAATCATGTATATTGCTTACTAGCTGACTCGCGCAACTTTGCTTGCGTCACATAAGAGAGAATAGGTCAAAATTTTCCCCGTTTTTGTAAAGTTTTTATTGGTACTCTATTGGTTGCAGCGTGATGATATATAGCCTATAGCCTTCTTCGATAAATGGACTATCTAACTCTGAAGAATTTTTCAAATCAGAGTAGTAGTTCCTGAGATAAACGCGTTCAAACAAACTAACAAATAAACAAACTCTCCAGCTTTATAATATTTGTTTAGATATGAAACTTCGTATACTGTCTAGTATATAGCACTGTAAAGATCAATACAATACTATGTCTGTATTACAGACTATTAAAAAGTAATAAGTTTGAGGCCATTTAAAAAGAAAACGAAATTGATCTTTAAATTTTCATAGAGCTTGGATATTTTTTTATTAGTTCAAGTCAAATTTAACCTAGTCTAATTTAAAATTGAGACTTTTATTAGTTTTTTCAAAGTTAGAAAATTCCCAATCTTTTTTGGCTATTTTTCTTGACGTAACTTTCAATTTTAAAAGTAATTGGTATTTGATAATATTCTAACATAAAATAAACACTGGACATCAATAGCGATTTAATCACTTTTAAAAGAAAAATAAACTTTGTATTCAAAACCTACATAGACTGGCAGCTAACAATATATAGCCTCGGCCTGCGGCTATGCCCTTAGAAAAAAAAATGCATATTGCTGGTAACATTTAAACCATACTGTTGTTTGCAAGTAAACGAAACAAATTCCCTATTTTTATCTTCCATTCACTTAATCGCATATGTGTTAAAGTATGCGGCCAAAAAATTGTTACTAAACACAGACTCCACAGTTTCCCAGTGCGTCACTTCCTGCAAGGGTGTCCACAGATCGGTCACGCTTATCTCGCATTGTAAACATGCACGATGACGCTCAGTCAGATGGGCTCGCTCAGATAGGGCGCTTTGCTTGGGGACCAACCGCACTCATTTGCTATAGATTGTTATCCCAAGGAGGTGACGCTAAGATGTAGGAGTAATTGATAAAGGTCATAAGTCTCAAGACAATGTATATAAAATAAAAAAGATTTTTCGTGAGCTTTCGAATAATGTAATTCTCTACTATTATTGATATCGAAATCCGAACCAAATGTGATCAGCGCCTCTAGCGAGCTCCGTAAGAACTATTTTTGCAGATCATTTTAAATGTTAAAGTCTCGATACTCGTAAGTAAATCCCGCTATTGTTGACGATTAATTTTCTAGAAGACCCAGGATACCATACTGGGTATTCTAGTAAATTAAGAATGTTTTAGTAAAGAAATAAATCTAGGGACTTAGGTTTAAAAAAAGGATAACAGTAGTTCATCATTCTTATACGGTACTCGAAGCCCCAAGCATTTGAAATCCCAATTCAAAAACTTATTTAGATGGTGCAACGGAAGAACCGAAATTTCAAATCCGTCAGGATAAAGTGTAATTTTATTTTATTTATTTAAATTAAAGTTGAAATTTCCTTAAAACGGAGCAAACCATAATTCAGATTTACTTGTTTTTACTAAAGTGCACCTTGTGTTTTACGCTATGACGTAAGGCAAATTTTGTTATTGCAATATTAGTAATATTGGCATAGTTAGACCAAAATTATTACCCTGTATTACTTACGTAAATATTCGAGACTACCAACAGTTACCTACTAAGTAAGTACTCTTTTTACATTTTGTATATTTTCAAACTTGTATTGTGTTCCAAAATTTACTTATAAAGAATTTTTCAATAGATTATAATATATATTGTTTAAATTACATTAACAGTAAAAATATTTTATACTTGGGTTTAAAATGATGTTCATCCGTCATCAATTTTTTTTTTCTAATCTTACATAACAATTTTTATCAGAAAATTTAATAACACTACAAGAATATAACTAGCCATTTTTAAGTACCTAATTTAAATAAAACAATGTCAGAATCCCGTATTTTATTTCAAACAAGAACACACCGAGTCGTTTTCAAAATAAATATTTCGTGTGGCTTTCTGGTGTTCAGTGAGTGAAAATAAATAAAACAATCCATTGTCTTTAAATGCACGAGTATAAAGGAAGTTAATGTACAAAGCTGTAGTGAAAATCCCGGCTCATGTTGGTGTACTAGTCTATACTCTCTAATCTCTGCTGCTTCTACTGTTTGTGGTGTAAGTTATGAGTGCATGGCGGTTACGTTCAAGAGTTGTGGAAGAACGTTCGTGAAATGTATCTGCATGGTTCAAGTTTGAAATGTAGCCGTTTAGTGAGTTTTATAATATATTTTTGTGGAGTGAGGAAATGGTTAAGTTGTTTGGAATGATACTTTAATAAATGTTTATAACCGTCACTGATTTTTATATTTGAAATATAAAAAAAAATAACAAACTCCAAAAGTTATAGGTATAACACGATAGTAGACATCGCAAAAAAATATAATTTACCTACACTTTTAACCATCAATTCATTATCCCGCAAAAATCGGAGAAAAAGAGAACACAGAGAGATAGAAAAACATCAATATGGATTGAAAAAATAACTATGATGTATGAGAATAAGTTTTACGTCGTTTTTAATTTGCACCGACTCAAGGGGGTAATGCACAACACATAGCACTCACACGCCGCGATTGTTCTTTTCTGGCGAGGAATTAGCAAACATTTCCAAATGCTTTTTAATACTGCACTCAGAATATCTTAACAGATTATGTATGGAGGCTTTTAGCCCCGTACAATGATATACGGGATGCAAATAGAAAACTACGACACATGCGGAATGTTTTGATGGCTTTGAAATGTCGGTTTTGCTCATAATCGGGTGTTTCATCCCTGTGGCGAGGTGAATGTGGCAAAAACGAGAAATAAAAAATATAAAGGCGACTTTAGCGGTCAATTTTTTCAGGTGTTGGAAATCCTGTATTGGCTCGTATCTACATTATGTTCCGGGAAGGTTACTGTTTCTGAACATCGCTATTTCATCGTGGGACCACAATAAAGAAAAAAATAATATCAGTTAAAAAGTTTCTAAGCTCTCAAATATACCATAGAGAACGTCCATTGTTTCTTTAAATTGTACAATACGAATGATCACAATCCCAACTAAGAGTTCCTAAAGCGAATGATAAAATGTCTGAGTAATCTCGAATGCAAACTACTAAGTTAAGAAACAAAACGATATCTATCTTCGCTGTGAGTGCAACTTGGAATCCTTTGGCTGCCACGCTCGGATAATACTAAGTAATTTGTTTATCTCTATCTATTTGAAAATTTAGATTGTTTTAGTTATTCGTATGAAAAAGATTGAATTAGATACTTGGTTCCGAATAGGAAGTGTTAGTAGTTAGAATATTTCTAACTTTATTACATTAGGGATGGGAAAGATTTGTCGGGGTATTTTTTCTGCATACTCTTCACTTATGCTATATATTGTGCAGGTGCCCGAGCGATCCAAATGGAATTTTAGTACCCAAAACTTTAAATGACTCGATTTCAGTCAAATTCTAATCAATTCACCTGAAATTCCCAAAATCACGCTGACTCCAATCGTGGAGTAATGCGGTGTGAATGTTGCAATGACATTGATACAGGGTGCGTCGCGCGGTGGCACGCGGCCGCCGGTGTGGTCGGCACATGCATCGCTCAGCGACCGCAAATGTAACCGGACACCTGTCCCAAACGTCTTGCGTGCATTGTTGCTAGCATAGTAGCGGTTGAATGCTTGAATGATACTACATGTGGTGCGCAGGTTGGCATGTTTAGTACCGAAACTATTTAGAGGTAGAGACAGATTGTGGCAGTTAAAAGTAAAATATATGTTCGTTAACACTTACAATGAGAGCAGCAGACAGAAAGAAAAGGTCTTTCTTAACAAGGTACTAATATTGAGCACAAATTTTGACTACCTACTTACCTTGCCTGTAAACGGACGTAAAGTATATTTTTATTTGTATCGTATCAAAAGAAAAACACCTTTTTATATCTACCCAGTGACAAAAAATTTTAACCTGATAGATCAGACTAGATGTCATTCTTTTTGTCCGGTTAAGTGGAAGTTAATGTTTGGTTATGAACCCATCCCCTACTCCATGAATCGTAATGCAAACGAAATATGAGTATATTCATATCACTTTGCCTGACCCTTCACGACTACACATCTAAATCTGACTCAGCTTGGTTGTTTTGACTTTAAAAGCATCTAAATCTGTATTAAAAATTACGCGGAATATTATAATACATTTTTCATTAAGTAATTACTGTAAGAAATTATAAAACAGTTTATGGTTGCCTAAACGAGTTGAAGCTAACTAATTTATCAGTCAGTCTTAATAGCAAACACTAAAGAGCTTTTAAACACTAAATTCAAAGTAGTTGAAGACTCGAAGATTTCTTTAAAGAATTACTCAAAGTTTTGATTATTTTACGAAAGGATTTTGAGATAGTTCGACCGACTTGTACTAAGACGTCTATCTTTATTCTGTTATATTATTTATTTATCATTGATGTTTTCTTTGAAAGAGTTAAATATAAGTTAGGCTAGAAAGGTACGTGTATACATAGTTTAATGGAAATCAGAAAATCACGTTTCATTATAATGTTGGACCATCTTCGGCTTTATAATAAGCTTATTTATAATACTTTTTTGGATATTTAATAAAACTTTTTCTGATAGACAGATTTGTATTGATATGTTTGTAAGAATACAACACAAAGTTATAAAACAATTCTAGAACTGTTTAATAATAAGTGTTTGAATTGTTCATGAGAATGTTAGACATTAAGATAGAGGAAAATTCCATATCCTAGATTCCTGCGTAACTACACGTAGCGTAATGCCGTTTTAACAAATGATTAACTTAATTATTTATACTTCCGATTGTACCTACATTTAATAACTTCACATGTTTTCATTATAATTAGCATGCTAGTATTTAAATATGAATCATTTGCAATAGAAAATATAGGTCAAAGAAGATTATGAAAAATATAAAACAAAACGAAAGTAAACATTCACCATACTACATCCCCTCTCAAGTTTCAAATACACTCAACACTTAGCTAATATACTGACACATCTATATAATATCATACAACCGTATATAATGTACATATGTGATGGTAAGTGGCTTTATGTCCTGCCATGGCTATAAGCACCACCACTGTAATGCACAGAATGGGACGTTGGGCTCAATTCAACTGTGACGAGGATTTCCAATAGACATCTACCATTGCTGATAATATATGTATATTCGACATGTCTGTTAGTACTTGACCGGGTATGTATAACTATGTCTGCTATAAACACTGACTGATGTGATATCAGTTAGGTAATTATGGTTAAGACCTTATTGAATCTATTATAATGATTTTTGTAGTGTGCTTCACAGTCGTCAAATAACTCATAACGGCTTCACAATGTTTTTTGAATTTGTCGCATATTAATATTATGATTAGTCTCATAGAGTTGAGATTTATAAATTATATGTGTGGACCAATATATCCAGAGATTCTCAAATAAATAATAACTACAGCTATTAAGTTGACTTCACTGTAGAAAGTATTTTTATTCTTCATACCTTAACGAACATTTTCAAAAATGTTACTCACGAAAGTCTAGTACGTTTTGTAATTTACATATTCCTGCATTTTAAACAACAAAATATTTTTCGGTATGTGAGTTTGCAAGCAAAGCCGGGAGAATGTAATAAAGTTATTTTTTTAGTTCCCTAATGAAATTGCCGGTTTATAACAGTGGTATTAGGTGAAAAAAATGTTTTTAATTTTTGCCTTTCTCGGCGTAAAAGTTAATTATGGAAGCTAATTAAGTAGATTGTAGTTTCGTTTACGGACGTATAAAAAATTAAAAGGGGCTTAGACTTTTTTGGTTTAAAGAAATTTAATTTTTGTAATTATTTATGTGAATGGTTTGTCCAATTTGTTACATTCATAAAATGGCGAAGTAGTAGGTATACCATCCGGTTAGGCAAACGTTAGTTTTATCATCGCTTCTTCACTTCAATAAACATATAAATAATTTCACGAGAACTTGTCCTTCACTGTAAAGTTTTGTATTCTTCGAAACACTTTTCCTAAGCAATCCAACAGGTACTTACAATAAAACTACTACCTACTTTTTGTTTCTGACCAAATACCCTCTTTACAACTAGTTTTTTGTAGTTCCGTTCCTCGAAGAGTTTGTATTTTATGGAAGGGTGCCATTTGAGTTAAGAGTTTCATTTTTGTTTTTGAATCACAGAACTGTGAAAAACACGCGGTATACATTTTTTAGAGAAAGTTATTAGGAGGAGTCTTTGGCAGTTGCCCCTCTCGGATTCGGTCGTTGGGCGCCTCTCTGCACTAAATCTGGGCGAACATTCAAATAAACAAAATTGAACCCCGACGCCGGAGCTCCTGATTAACTGGTTCCAACCCTCCACACACACTCGCACACCTTGATTCGATTCGTTCATATGATAATTGGCTAGACGAAAAATAATTTACTACGTGGGAGTGTTGAAATAATTAAACTGAGTAGGGTTTATTATAATTATTTTCATTATATTAATAATTGACCAGGAAAGTATTTCCATGTAATAATATATCATTTACTTGGCATCAGTTTCGTTACTGAATTTTTTCGGGTATTTATGTAAATTCGTTTTATGACTGACGTAGGGAAGGTAGTTGTCTCATTTGAATACAGGTAAAATAAAAAGAAAACTTTACGTGTTTCTTGAATCTTCACGCTATGGTTTTAGACTTACAGCCGTCTGAATAAAAGTTTTATTTATACAACTTCAGTGGAAGGCTGAAAGGACACTGCTTTATCTAATATATAAAATTCTCGCGTCACAGTTTTCGTTGCCATACTCCTTCGAAACGGCTTGACCGATTCTCATAAAATTTTGTGAGCATATTGAGTAGGTTTGAGAATCGGCCAACATTTTTTATACTCTAAGTAACACTATTTTTTTTATTTATATGGCAAGACAACGTTTGCCGGGTCAGCTAGTGTATACATATATTTATTGAGCAGTTGATTCTATTTTAATAGAAATTCTGGCAGTTTTCTTTTACTCATAAAGCACGGTTTACTCTGATGAGTAACAGTTATAATTGAATAAATGCACACAAGCAAGCAAGCCCTGTGAAAAAGTAGGAACAAAACTGACAAATGAATCATGTTCTAGAATTTTCTTATCAAACTTATCAAATAGCAGGTCATGTAAGATAAGCGATCCTATATAATATATTATCTTGTTAATTAGGACCAATCAGTACGTAATTAATCAGATAATCGGTGGCTATAATCAGTTGCATTGTGCAATTGTGCTTTAGAAATCAAGTGACGTTGATTATCGCTGATAATTTCATCGTACGATAGACGTCGAAGATTAGGCTATACACTCTTCCGTTTAGTGCTTAAGACTTACTTAAAAATGTAAAGGTAAGAAAAGAAAGTAAGGTATTTTGTAGAAATATTTGAAAGATGCTCACCTACAGTTTGAACTTGCTGTTGACATTGTTTGATGGGTTAAACTTATTGGCCAAACATAATGTTTTTTACTTTGTAAAGTACGACGTGTTGTTTAAAAGTATATTTCTTTAAGGTAAGGTACAAAGTCTTACATAGAATCGTAAATAAATATATTTTTGATTTACGATTCTATGCTATACTTAGTAAATTTAAAGAACCGTATGTAATTAATTGTACGTACAACTCGGAAGTAAATCACACAATACAACGCACAGCATACATACGTACAGCAGAACTTTTCGCAATCACCAAAACTAGTTAAACGTCACGGGGTTTCACGTACACCTAATAAGGTACAATGGCAGTACCCGGAGGTCCATGGTACCCGGCGTCATTAGCAAGCGTCCGCGATGCGTGACTCTTTATGGTCCGTGACTTCCATTTCACCCCTTCGCCCTAAACGAGGACACGTGTGCGAATTAATCGTGATTTTTTACCAATAAATCTTCACCCAGTACGAAGCTAAAAGGTCCAATTGTTATACAATTCAATTTTGTTCAGCTCGCGTTCACATAAATTGTGATATTTTACTAGCGATCGCTCTGTGGTCTTTTTGGTTAGAGCTCTCCGTTTATTAAGTTAGACGGTTATTCATCCGTAGATTAAAATCAAACGAACGATCTATTGAAAATAGCTTTTATTATTTTTTCAAATATGAACGGTGTGAAAATATTTGCGTTTAGGATCAAAATCACGTATTGTCGTAAGTGGTAATATAACCCTACATTTTACAATATAATAAATTACAATTACGACGTAAAACCAAATTCACTTTCGGTGTCGGGCGGGTGTTACGTTGTGTGAACACATTTGCCGGCCGCGAATTCTTCATTACGCCGATTTAAGAGCGGAGCTAACACGTTTTATGGGCAACAATACGTGCTTATAAAATTTGCATACCTTCATTCGCACTCTTCCTCGACCATTACCTTTCCATTTGGTAAATAATTTAGGAGCCCTCTAGGACGCCGACCAAATATTAAAAGTGATGGGTCCCTGAGGTTTAATATTAGATTCCCCTTGTATTAAATTTTCTGTCACGCGAAATTCCCAAATGCATACGCCAGATATTTTTTGCACATGTTCATATTCTCTTTTGTACTCGTATTCGACACAGAATGTCATACTCGCTGTCGTAATTTCGATTGGGACTCAGATTTGAAATTCGCGATAGATTTCTCGTTCGTTTCACATAACTTGCAACCCTTTATTCTTTGTATTGATTCTTATTTCCAATGATATTGCTATGTTCTATTGTACTTGTCCATCTGTCAGCAAGTTTCAACCTTCAATTTATTTGGGACAGGGCAATTTTTAGTTTAAGAAAGATATTTGTCTATATTTGACACGTCACTGCACAGTTGAATGTATTATTTTGTAAATAATAAGTTGTAAAAACCGTTGGCTCGAATAAATAATGTTCTATTAAAATTATGACAGAAAAGTCATATGACATCATTTGGAATTCATATTTGCAGTGGGTACAATACTAAGCAAGTTACGCAGGGCGTTGAATAATCGAGCTCATTTTATATGCATCAAATTCACAGAACAAAACTAATCTAGAGCTTGGGGGCAATAAAAATGTCCCACTTGCCGGCGCAGCATTAAAAATAGATGAGCACAAGGTGTAATCTCGGCGATTCTTATTATAAAATTTTGCATCTTAAATATTTCACATTTTTCAACACACTTCGCTTTGCGACGACGCCCCGAAAGAGGGTAATGCTGCTATTACGTCAGACAAAGTAGACTCGAGAATAGCGCTGCTGGCTTACCTATATAAAAAGCTAATTGGACGGCTTGAGATATTTTTATAATAGCACAATATTTTTTATCCCCTGAAATATTTTATTTTCCGTTTTCTTGATTAAGCCACTGGGGCATCGACGAGCAGGCATATCTTCCACTTGATTACTTCGACTTGAATTCAATGAAAAGCTTGACATCACAGAAGCAAACATAATAAATCTCAACAACAATAAGCGTTGATTTATCAAAATTAAATCTCTTTGTCGAGAGGAGTAATCAAATTTATCGCTCATTTGAATCTCCAATTCGTTTCAAAGGGTCTGTTAGAGACTTTAAAATCATCACTGTTTACATTTTGCCATTTGATGCAATTATGGTAATAAATTTTCATAATGTATTTTTGTAAGTGCTTTGATACGAGCTCAATAACGATATAAAAAGTAAAAGGAAGTCCCTCTTTTACCTGTTCGCCTACTTAAAGACGTGTTCCGCTGCATCGTCAGAAAGCGGACAAATATGGCTCGACGTCCCCTCGTCTTGGGATAACGGGAACATTGTTTGTTCTTCGTATTTTTATAAAGCCCCGCAATAAAACGTTTGCATTTTACATTTTTGGGGGCCATAAATAAAAGTACTCACGTAAAATTGCATTTTAAGCATTTCTAAAAGCGACCGTCACCTTTGGCCGGAATGATGTTGGGTTGCGTATGGGGACGTTAAAGTTTCGAAATAACGACGGGACTCTGCATATTGCGTATTGTAATTCCGAAAATTTATTGCCTACCTATTACGAGTTACGCCTTTATATAAATTCTGGCGGTTTTGTGTAATTTTAGGTGGAGCATCTTAATCACCATGTTTTGTCGGTTATCTGTTCTAAATCAGTACATAATAAACGGACGATAAATTAACGGCATAAATTACTGCAGACCATGTCCTGTGCCGCCTCCGGCCGAGTCGGTGGGGTTCAAGTGAAATTAAATTACGAGTTGACAAAATGAGTTACGCCCTTTTCTGTAGATTAACAAACAAAAACTGATGGTATGAGGGTCAGGCTGGCATTAATGTTGTTAGAGGCAAATGACTCTATTCTTTGCGGACGTGTCGCCTTCTGTTGTTCGTTCACAATGCTACAATTTAAGCTCGCCATTGTTCTTGCTTATTCCGGTCTCGATTTAGTTTCGTGCTTTTATCGTTGTCCATTTGAAACATGGGATGCGAGCCCGTATCTGTCCTCGCTTCAATGCGCCCGTCGCTCGTCACAACATTGTCACAATAAGTTAATAATGAGATTATTTCCCGATAACACTGATTGTTTTAATGACGGACGATATCTGAAATGTGAAATGAGCTGAAATATCTTCTGATTGGTTTTTGTAATGACGTTGTCGAGCTCCTGTATTTCCGCTAGTGATTGCAATTACGATAATGTCTTTAACACGTTTTACTATAATATGTAGGCTGCGGCTATTTGGGTGTATATTAAAGGTAAAAGATGTTAAAGCCACCAACATGTGGATGTATTTATTATGTTGACTTTAAGTTATTTTGGCATAATTAAAAAATATTTAAACGTAAAAAATAAATATTATCGGTTTTGCTATGCAAGACACTAATCAATTTGTATTTAAAAAAATATATTTCAACTATATTCATTTACAGTTGCTGTCTGCCTGCGTAGATAAAAATCAAACCATCGAGTTTCCAATATATTCTGCTTCAGTAACTGACCGCGGCGCGGAGGGAGCAAAGCCCACAAATTTTCCACGGTTCCCGATCCAATTAATTTAAAAAATCGCCATAACAAACGTTGGAAAGGGCTTTATTGTTATGTAAATTTGTGCAAACTTGGTGGCCAGACGTGGGCATGACTAATTGTTAATTCGACTAATGCTCTTAGAGAGTGGGACAGTGGCCCATCCCGAAGTAATAAGGGATTAGCCGCCTGACCTCGCAGCGTTTTCGTCTTCCCATCTCCACTTGGATTGCGGTCGGTGTTGATCGGGATTGGGGTTGATGACACTTTGTTGTATTAAGTTTAGACTGATCTCTGAGTTGTTGTGCGGTTTAGGACTTAGGGGGCTAAAACTTTGCTCATCGTCCATTCTTAATGGGACTCAATCTCTATTCTGTACACTTAATTATGGGGTGCTTGTCGAATAGATTCAGATACAGAGTGCAGTGATTTGTTTCGATTCTCTATTATAAATATGTATAACTGAAAAATATATCATATGTAGAGAACTATTCAAACAATTCAAACCAAGAATATTCTTAGTTTTCAATAAATTAAATATATTATTATATGTATACAGAAACATTGACAAGCACTAAATCAAAATGCATTTGTTACTGCTAGCTATGCTTAATTTATAACCGAATTGTTAATCCGCTTAACATTAGGGCACGAAGCCATCCATCTTAAACATCCCTCTATTATTAATTGCGTTCAGTTTTACGCTGTGCGTAATTATTTAATGGAGACGAATTCCGCAACGCACGCGCCGGCCGCACCGTGAAATGAAACGTTACATGCTTCAATGATGCTATTGAAGACACCATTTTTATGCAGCAATGCTTTTACCAACCCTCCATTTAATAATTTTATTTTTTTTATATTTTTGGGGCTAATTCCTTTTTGTTTCTGACTGTGATTAATTTTTGGCCTGTGTCGGATGTTTTAATTGAGCGTGTTGTTTGTTTTTGGCGTTCTGAGGGGAACAACAAACAATTACTTTTTTATGAGTAAAAGTGTTAATTTATGTTTGATCGGTACCTACATTAGATTCTAGCTCTACAGTCTGCGTTTTTTTGTACCTACTAGTGATGATATCATAAAAAATATGATCATTCCAGTAGGATTGTAACGCCACTAATACGTAATAGAGCTGAAATGTATCTCCCCATACTTGCTGCAACCTTGAAGCAGATTGGATGAAGCGCATATTATGTTCGTATAGTACTTGTACTAGCAAGTAATCAAGCGGACCGCAACAAATCTCACCCGATTATTTATTACTTTCAAAGCCACATAAATAGCATTCCCTTTCACACCACGTACATTCAAATGCATAGTAAATAAACCTCACTACTAATCAGTGGAACAGCTGTAAACCACATACGTAGAGCTTTAGCATATAACTATAGTACATTGTAATGTTAGTTGTTCAACTAGTATTAATCTTGATGCATATGTAAACTCCTGTGTGGCTTTATGGTGCAATCTGAAATCTAATCTTCGGCTGTTCACAGGAACGTCCAACTTGTCACTAGTTAGTTCTGGCTTACAATGCTTCGCGTTTAAACACCGAGCCGTCTTAGCTTACGTGGAGGAAGTTAATCAATTTTCGAGTGTTTGTGAGGTTTAGGCTTGGTTTAAGTATAGTTTTGTGTAAGTTGTAATAGGAAAACTATTGGTATGCATATATTGAAAAGTCAGTAGAGTCAGGGTAGAGTTGGAAAATGTGTAAATCAGTAGTTAGAAGGTTTTAATTTAACTCCCATTTTTAGAATTCCTCTATTCTTATTAAATATAATTAAATACAATCTACCAATTAATAATGTGTCGTAATAATAAGTGTACACACGTTTCAGTTTAAAAATGTATCACTCACTAAACTACTAACGGAAGGCAAAGTCTAAATTACGGTTTTAAATATATCCCGTAATTAGAAAATAATTCGAGGTCTACACTTCCACTAAGTGGACACAAACATCAAGGACGTTCAAATTATAGTATCAAACTCTTAAACACGGTTTGGCATGACGTTAAAAACCTGTAATTATCAAAACGTGACAAGCTCCCTAAATATAAAACACGCGAGGAAACCTTGAAAAACCGAAGGTCATAACAATCAGTGTGCCTTCATCAGCTATTCATTAATATTGGGGCCAATTCCATCGTAAACACGTAGCTACCTACTCTACCGACATTAGCAATTCATATGAAATAACACATAACAATAGTAATCAGGCGTTTGGTTATGAAAGAAAAATCACATTTGGTCGTGAGGCGAGGCGGTGCCAAGCACAGATTTCGTCGGCAATGTATCGTGAAATTAGTTTAGTGGCACTATATAATTACGCGCCCTTTTTATAGTCCCTCCGTCGTCGAGGGGCGAGCCGGCCCCCGGCCTGTTATGACGAAAATGTCAACCCGGTATGCGACTTGATGAATCGACACTATTTTAAACATTTTCTGCTCGCCGTTACTCTGATGGCTCTATAACAACAAACAATAGGTGTCGGGGAAAGACAAAATGAAACGCCAACAAACTGAAAGATACATTTCATAGATTTATTATATAAAATCTTAACGCTACATTTTGAATTTTTTAACTTAGTATAGTAACATGTGAAATTTACAGAGCTATTACATTAGTATAGATAATAGTAATTAGTTTATAATTATTGCGCAAGACCTTCCCAAGTTGAGGGAAATCCTTATTTTATTCACTAAATACTTAAGTACAGAGTCTTAACTAATACATAATAAACGACGAAGCTCAGATATTTCTTACGAATTTATAAACTATTTCGATTTATGTATTTACATTATGATATGAGAGAAGTCTGAAAAATATTTTATATTTGCAAAATGAAAGCTTATAAAAGCACCTATTAGGCTATATTTATTACTACATAGCAGATATAGCGAGGGGCTCATTGTAAATATCTGTCACATTTATTTTTATCACTTTTTCTACAATACGTACAACAAAACGCAATTTAGCTTTAATATCTAGGTAGGTACTATAATGAGCAATTGAATAAATGAACACCCTTAAGTACAATGAATGTATGTATGTGCGGGTGAACACATTCATAAAAGTAAACGATACATGTTTTAAATAATGGATATTTATAGTGCGAAAGTAATATCCATGTTTTTATTTACTTTTCTATTTGACGGAATGGCAAGAACTTTGAATCACCTTCGAAATTAATTTAATTACGGCAGCGGATATTCAATGGCATTATTCGAAAAAACGTTTAGAAAAAATATGTATATAGAATACTCATATAATTTAGATAAAATTTAATATTTGATCGCTGCAAATGTAAATATCATGTATATTGATGTGACGATGAATATATGTACAAGCTCTTAGGTACAACTTTATGATATGGAATCGAATAACTTGAGTAATAGGTACTAGATGAATGATATTTTGGTTAAAATGGGTAGGTACAGGACTTTTGTACAAAAATATTCAAAGATATTTTCCTAAGAACTTACGTTCACTACTTTGTGTACAATCTATATTTTATATTAGTTGAAATACTGTTCCGCTCTCATAAAACTGTTATTGCTTATTTCGATGTGAGTTTAAACGTATTTTGTATATTGAAGAGTTTGAATCGATTAACGAAGAGGAGATTAGTATTTATGTATGAGACATTCGTCAACAACCTAATGTCTCTAAGTGTTTGGTCAGTTTTATGAGAGCTTTCCATCTCGATGTAGTACTAACTATTACACTATTATATATTATTATTGCTGTGACCGTAAATAAGTAGCTTGTGCAGTAACAAGTTATTGGAATACATAATATTTATGTTTCACAATTTCTCGTAAATCTAACGAAATGTATTAATACTATCGCTCACTATTTGTGATTTTACAAAATTAAATACTGCAGCTATATTAATGAGTGATAATTTAGTCTTAATAAGTCCACGATCAATACTTAAAAATATATTTTCTAAACGAGTTTCTTATATATCACAGGCTTAAAATATATTCATTACCATTAGGGACGTGCATACTATACGTACACTTATAATAGATACAGTCGAACGAAATTAGGTAACTATTTACACAAATAGGGGAAAAATAATGAGGCGAACCCTCCCACAACCCTCGGAGATTTCAAATTACGACCGCGGTATACCAACACACGGCAATACGTATCTTTATATTCGAATCGTTAGTTTACTACGACTAATGAGTCTTGATCTGATTGCATTACACACTCGCACAAATCAAGAGTCTTCACTCGCACACTAATAAATAAACATACAGGATTAATAATATAAATGCAAAATAGGACAAATTATAATTTATTTGAACAAAACTTCGACGTACATAAATTACCATCCCATAATACTAACAATTGTTCTATCACTTAGCCAACGAACAAAGCGTACTTATAATTTCAATTTCTAAATATTTTACATTCCATTTACCAACAAAGCAACGCACAACGCTCTTTAAATCGTTCCATTTAATTTTCAATAATAAGTGTCCATAAAAATTTCGAGTGTCCAATAATCACCTACTCATGTTCCCGTCGAATGTATGGAACGATGCACTGTTGCTACTAAAGTCAGTTGTCACTACACTTTCACTTTACAAAAGCTAGAGGGAGTCACATTCGGTTGAATACACTAGTCTTGAGCTCGACGTACACTATGGAGTCGCTATGAGATCTGTAATGGAGCGGATGATATTGACGGATTTCCTCACGAGAATATATTGAAGTACTTCAAGCCGGCCGAGACGTAAGGTATCGGTATAGCCCCTGCATAATAATTAACAGACTGAAACATGAGATAGGCGATGTTCAGAAGCTATCACACTATCTCGTTTGGATGTGTGTTCTGATTCGAATCGTTTTGTCTCGCGCACTGCTGTAAACAAAGACAAAGATACAATTAGAACATCGAAATCATATTGTAGTGGAAAATTTAATGCCAAATTTATGAAACAGGACAATTACCTCTTGTTTTCGTTCCCATGTTTTCATGGCAGTTTTATATTTTTCAAATTCATGACACCAATTTGAATATATTTTCTGGTATTCATTACTCTTTTCTGGTGGAGAACACCTGCAAGTGACACAAAAATACATGTTAGAGACGGTCATATTCAAGTCACATACGCTAATAGGATAGTTCATATCCTGGTCAATTGACATTACCTATGCGTATCAACAGTGATATTATAAGAGCATAGTAGGGATCCTCCCAACCAGCAGTCATATCTTCCCGCATCGCCTTCACTCACAGAAATAATCAGCAAACCATGTTCCGAAGTCTCAATGTATTTCTCCGGTTTACTGCAAAAAAAGAAAACAAAATATTTATTAGACCATCAATGATCAACATTGTTTTTTCCCACTCCAAGGTATTAAATATTGCGGTTTGTAGATTTGATGTTTTGTATTATTTTAAAATTTTAATGAGACGTCCAACGTCGGGGAATGCTTTCAATATTTATGAAGGATAAACTCGCCCTGTGATTAATCTATATCGCAAATGAGTCTTTTGATTATGACTCCCTCTTCTAAACTTATACATATAGTTCGCCGATAGACATCATAAAAATTGTCGCGTATAGTTTTTTTAATACACCTAATATAATATTAATGTAATGTATAAAATGTTCGAATGAATTAAAGAGAAAAATAAGACTTCATTTACAAGTCAATTATATAATAAACATATTTGTCTGAGTTAAATGCCATCTCGATACACCAAAGGTTCTATTTTAAAACGAACTTAATTCATATTGCGTAGGCAGCTTTGATTCACTTCACCAATTGTTTTTATTTCTATTGCCTACAATTCCATCGAGGTTTAACAAGTCAGTGGGTGAATAAAACATGGTAAACAGAACGTTGGAAGTTCCCCTTGCATTTTAATTGTACAGCGGAAGCGCGATAGTCGAAGATTTGGGAGCCTTTTAATTAATGTTGGTGCATGCGTGTTCGTTGGCACTATTTTACGTATTTTAAAAGCTATTTAAATTGTATTTATCTTCGAATTGGATATGGTAGGTGAGGGGGATTGAGTTGTGTAGAGTTTAAGTTTTCCTATTCGGATTTTGTTTTGGGGATTTTTCAGGAATGTTTCGAAGCACGGCTATACGGCAATTTAGTTTTTCACAATATTCGTATTACTCAATGCTTACGTAATATTTATTTGTTTCAATTTATAGATTAAATTGAAATCGCATATAAACTTTTGCATAATAGGAAGCTACGATACGCACTAATTTGATTGACTAACCTCACAATTTTACAAAATCAAACATTATAAAGTAAGTAAAGTTATTCGGGTGCAATACTCACTTGAACGTAATAGGGTGTCGTCCCTTCTCCCTTGAGTAGTGATACCACGTGACTGCCCTCGGCTGGAGTACTTCGGGCATCTTCACGAAGCTGCCGAGGTGCAAGCTCTGACCCCACGTGGCTGAGACACTCTTGCGTGCTATCGACGAGTCGCAAATGTCCGCGGTCTCATTGGCCACGTCTTGAATGAGCCTGTGTGAAGGAATATAAGATTACAAAATTGTTTATTTGAAAATTATTGTATCTGTTAAAATTGTATGTAAGTAATTTTATTACTAGCAATCCTCTTCCGCTATCGTTTATCGATAACCGGCTAGTTATCGAGAAAATCTAATCAGCGCCTCTAGCGGGTATCGCAGGAACTATTTTTGCAGTACATTTTAAATGTCAATCTCTTGATACTCTGTAGTAACTGTAGAGAATCGTGCTATTTTAAATATGATATTTCAAATAATAATGACTAAAAACTTTGTCAAATTGGCATTAATTAACGTACCATTAAAGGCTACTTATTTAATATCTCATTTACAACGGCAATAATAAGCCCGCAGGGCACCTCGAGGCGAGGTGACGGGGAGTAGCGACCCCGCGGTACCTGAGTGCTCCAGGGGAAAGTCACCGTTCCTCATCTCCGGCTTGCCTTAGTTGGCTGGTCGGAGTGAAAACTGACGAGGAAGCGGTCCCCCGCCTCTGGCTTGCCTTCATTGGCCGTCCAGAGTGGAGTCGCGAGAGCAGAGCTCCCACTCTGTTCGGAGGACGGATGCTGAGCGTAAGTGGCTAGTGGGCCAGTGATGCCGGACCCTCAGGGAGCAAGTGATCTGAGTTTAACGTCCAGCGAGGCCTCTCCGTCCTTCAGCCGCTCACGTCCCTGTTGCCCCCTTGTTGCATTCTGAGCGACTAGTTTGGGGGGCCCAGTTTGTGAGTTGGCGAGTCTCCGCCTGCCATTTATACGTGTTTTACATTGTTATAGGCAGGCGCCATAGTCCCCGTAGATACATAGTTTTCCAGTCCATCAGCACCCCATCCCCATAGCCCGAGTAGTTTTTTCCCATTAGTTTTGCCATAGTTCCGCACAGTCCGGTGATTGTCCTTGGGTGCATTTTATAGTGTAAACAGGGATAATCACCGGACTGTGACACCACACATTATTGATAGATTAAAGCTGTCTAAAAAGGGCCTCTACGTGTTGGCTTCGGCCCCACGCATGCCTTCCAAATGTCCGGGACTCCATAGTCCCGAGATATACAAAAGACATACATAATAATAATAATAAAAATAGTTTATTATCTCTCACAAAGGTGAAGTACATAATTCACTTATAACAAGCCTTAAAACTAATACCTTAGTGAGAGCTGGAGTCTGTACTAGGCTTGACACCTGTGTTACAAATCTCCAGGCTCCCTCCTTTCCGGTTACAAAAGTTAGGTTTACAATCACAGATGTAAATAATGTACTTACAGAATGTTATAGATGGTGAAGTCACAGGTTATATAATGCAAGAGATTAACTAATGTGAGTGGTGTGTGTGTATGTGTGTGTGTGTATGTGTGTGTGTGTGTGTATGTGTGTGTGTGTGTGTGCGCGCGTTTGCGCGTGTACTTGTGCGAGTGCCTGTGCATGTGCGTGTGTGTGTGCGTATACAAGTTCGAGTGCGAATGCGTATGTGTGTGCATATGTGTCTCTGTGCCCGAACCGTTTATGCTAGAAAATGTGTTGAAAATATTTTAGTATTATTTTGTAATGAAAAGGACCTGTTCAGTTTCTTCATAATCAAGGTCACTAAGCCATTTCGTTACTGCTGCTTTGCACTCTTTTCTAGTCATGGGATACAGACTTAGAATTTTGTTTACCTTATTATATACATAAGAACCAAGGAAGTAGTAACATCTTTGGGCCAGGCTTGTTTTTACCAAAATCGGTGGGTGGACTTGGTGTTTTCGACGTACAGAGATTTCTTTTGCGGGGTCGTAAGAAGTGAGAGAATGAGTCATAAGAATAAGATTAAGAATAAATAGTTTCCGGACCGAGAGAATATTACACTTTTTGCACAAATCTGTTGTTGGAAACCGAAATGGAAGCCTCCACCCAACCTTTAGCACTGCTCTTTGAGCACGTTCTAGTTTTAAGAGATAAGTCTTATGTGCTCCTCCCCAGGCGACGATACAGTATTGCGTGATAGATTGGCAAAGAGCCAGATAAGTGGTGTAAAGGATTTGTGTATCGACTATAGGGCCAAGAGTTTTGAAGATATAGATTAGTTTCCGCACTCTAATCGTAAGTAGGTCTATGTGTTGATGGAAGGATAGGGCATCATCAATTAGTATCCCCAGATATTTAACACAGCTTGTTTGGGATAGAGAGGGACAGTTACATGAACGATGACAATGAGGATTACTGGAGTGGGCAATGATAGAGTTGGATGAAGAATTTAAGTTATTGGGTTTCTTTAATGAAAAAGTGAGGTAGGTAGTTTTATCAACATTAAGGGTGAGTTTATTAGAAGCTAACCAATCAGTAACAGTACTAAAACTAGATTGAGCGGTCTGAAATGCTGAGTCCCAGGAGGCTCCGAAGGATATGAGGGCAGTATCATCGGCATAAGTAAAGATAGTGGTGTTGCAAAGTTGAAGCTGACAAAGATCGTTGATATAAAGTAAGAATAGTGTAGGCCCGAGGATACTGCCTTGGGGGACACCATAGGATATAGAAAGTTCCTCACTATAGTAATCGCTAATTTTAACGTACTGCTTCCTATTCGTAAGATAACTTCTGAAGAGGGAGAGCTGGTTACCTCTTATTCCAACTTTTTCTAATTTAGCTGTTAGGATAGGAACAGAAATAGTGTCGAATGCCTTTGCGATATCTAGAAAGACTCCAACAACCTTCTGCTTCCTGTCAAGCTTAGCGACAACTTCGTTAGTAAGATCCAGTACCGCTTGTGTTGTAGAAAGACCAGTACGAAAGCCATATTGGCGAGGAGACAGAAATTGGGTTTGTTCGAGAAATTTCACCAGCCTATTGTTCATTAATCTTTCTAGCAGTTTGGAAAGCGTGGGAAGAATAGAAATTGGTCTGTAATTGTTTGGAAGGTATCTGTCACCTCCTTTATGGATGGGATGAACTTCTGCAACTTTGAATGCTTCCGGGAATGTACCTGTGTTAAAAGCTAAATTACATATGAATGTAATTGGTGAAACCAAAGAGTTTTTGAATTTTTTGAGTAGGTTGCCAGAGATATTATCGTTCCCAACTGCACAGTTACTTTTAAGGTTCATTATGAGAAGCTCCATTTCAGCCTCGTCTGTTTCCAAAAGTGCTAGTGTGTGTTGGTGATAAGGAAGATCATTAGCCGGGTTAGAAGTTGTATACACAGTAGATGACTTTTCTGCGAGTGATCGTCCTACATTAGCGAAGTAGGAATTAACTTCATTTACCGAGCGTTTTGGATCTATTGACGACAGGAGCTCAATAGGTTGTGAGGTATCTTTTTTTGAGTGCGTGATAGATTTTATAGCTTCCCAGACTTTTTTAGTATTACCCTTTGCTTTGTTTATTTGGTTTTTATTATAGTTCATTTTTATGTTCTTGATTAAATTACAGCAATAATTTCTGTACCTTGTATATGTTAGTTTTAGAATTTCATTATTAGGATTGCTTTTAAGTTTTAAATGTAGGTTGTCTCTATTGCGCAGGCATTTTAGTAAACCAGGAGTCATCCATGGATTTTTAAGCCTCTTACGGTTTGGCACAGATTTTGAAACTGTGTTTGCTGTTATAATCGTGTTTATGGTATTAATAAAGTAATTTGTTGCTTCATTTACATCCTGGTAATTATACACAGGGGTGAAGTCAGTATTGATCATGTCCGATTCCATAGTTTCAAAATTAATGGTTTTTATAGTTTTGTAATTAAAGGAGGAGTTGTTAGAGAATTGTTTAGAACAGAGAAAAAATAGGAGTGTGTCATGATCGGTGATAGAAGTATTTGCTACATAACAAAAAGCTCGTAATTTGGTTTTTAATATTAAGTGATCAAGACAGGAGCGATTGAGTCTCGTGTAAAGTGTGTGAGCAGGTAACATTCCGTGATACGCCATCATATTGAGATAATCATAAGAGCGAGAGTCGTTATTAGTTTCTGAGATATCGATATTAATATCACCCGTTAATATAATGTTTTTAAAGGATTTGTAGGATTCAAGAATCTCATTTAACGAAGTCATAAACGATGAAACGTTTTGATTCGAAGGGGAGCGATAGATGGCTATCACTACCGTGTCGTTATTTATCGTAATAGCTAAGCAGTTTGCATCTAGAACAAGGGGTTCAGAGGAAGAGATCTGAAGATTGTTACTGTAGTACACTACTACCCCTTCATTCTGTGAACTTAGTCTACTGGTTGCAGCGGAAGAGTACCCAGGTATTGGTGGTAATTGAGGTGAGTTTTGTAACCAGCATTCTGTGAGAATCAAGAGATCCCATGATACGTTGCTTCTTTCTACAAGACTGAGTAAACCATCAAAATTTTTATTGATGCTCCTGATATTTTGACAGAGAAGTGTCAGTGATTCCCCATGCGAGCGAGCTATGTTAGGGCAATCCTCAATTATACAAACCGATGAATGAGCCACTGAAATGTGATCTAAGTCATTGTGTAGATCTTGAAAGTTATCGAATTTTAAGTTTTAAAAGTATACAAAGCAAGGTTGATTTATGCAGTTGATAGCGGAAGTTCACAAATAAAAAGGTAGGGATATATGTTGAAAGTTGATGATTGAATGCACTTATGAGTATTGAATGATTGTACGATGATGGTGGAGAGGACGGTAAGTAAGGGTGGATAAGTATGTTGAAGTTTAAATAGATTGTATGTATTGAAATTGATATTTGTGTGACTGTATATTGTGATGTTTTGAGTATTATATATTTAGTTTTATAAGATTTAGAGTCTTCGATGGACTCTAAATCCTGTGTGAGTTCGTTAATTTGATTAACCATATTTATATTATTAAGGAACGCAAAATGAAAGATCAATATGTACATTGTAATATTGTTTATCATAGGTTTTATTGATACTGGTAAGCACTTGGTATTTTCATAATTATTTACTGTGTATGCAGTGTATGTGAGGTATAGGGTGAGTAGGTTAGTTGTGTGTATGGTAGGTGACAGATTTAACAGAGTGATGTTTTGAGTTGATGTGTTGTAGTTGGATGTGGAAGTTGTGTTAATCAGATCATGATTGTGTTTAAAAAAGTATAAAATCTTAAAATTATTAGAAAAACTAGACAAATAGAGTAACTTATAAAAATAGCAAATCAGTGACTGAAAGAGACTAAAACAGTATTTAAAAGAATTTAGTCATTGTGGTTTTAACAGTTCTTCAAGGCATTTTTCAGATTTTATATAAATCTGTTTCTCACCCTCAGTTTTACGCAAAAATATCTTATCGTTTTTACACCAACAGAACTTATAATTATGTTTATTGGCAAAGTCTCTTGCAATGTAGAATATTTTTTTAGCAGATAAAGACAAGTGGTCGCTGATATAAATTGGCCGGTTTTCACACTTCAAGCCTAGATGTGAAGAGTTGAGCTTATTTTCTCTGTCTCGATTTTTATTGTAAGATCGTACGGAAGATATGTAACGATTTTTTATCAGTACTGACGAAAATTCTGCAATAATCGGCCTACTGGTGTTTGGTTTTCCTGGCAGCCGATATATGTCTCTAATTTCTGCAGGCTGCACGTTAGATTGTATCTTAGATCCTATCTGGATTACAATATTCTGTAGTTCCTCAATCGATTCCGTTTCCTTATATGGTATGTTCCGAACTTCAATACTTGAGGAGCGTGACCTGTGCTCAATATCCTTCAATTTCAGTTCTAAGCCCTCAAATGCCGTTTTGTAGAAGGTACGCTCTTTTTCTAGGTCGGTAATTCTACGTTGCATGTCTTCAAAAGTGTTATTGAAGTACTCCATTGCTTTCTCTATGTCAGAGTTAGATTTCTGAATTTGGAATGATTGTGTTTTTAAATCAGCTATCTCTGAAACTATTGTTTTTAATGTTGTAGAATGTTCACCCAGTATCGCAGCTTGGTCATTTTTCCAGGCAAGTAACATTTCTTTTAATTCTTCTATCTCAGTAGAGTGTGTGAATGAGACCTCTCGGCGTAAACGCTTTGCTCTAGAAGTTACATTGATAGGATCCACTGTTTCACAAGCGCTTATAGCCGCTACATTCGGTTCTGAATGTGCTTCACTTATGTTCGTAGACTGTGGTGATTTTTGGACGCGTGGCATTTTTGAAGAGTAGGAGTTTATGGATGTTCCAAGTTTCAATGTAAACAAATAGTACTGGTAGCGACACCTATTAGCTGTATAAGTAAATAGAGTACGTAGGTGATAGTGGTCGCCAAAATTGGCGCGCCGCGTCTATGCGTTGGTGGCGTGGTCGTTAGTGCACATGAACTGCGCCGATGCGTCGCCGGTTCGAGCCTGACTTTCAACAGCTTCGCTTTTTGAGAGTCATTAGTGATTGTTTCTTCGGAAAACGTATAAATCAAAAGATGTAACTCACTCACAGCCGCTGTCCTGCTCTAGGTCCGCCCAGTAGGTGGGGTCACTGGTTTAAATTCCACTTGAGAGACAAGGAATCGTAACTTCGTGTCTTGACCAATGAGAATTTAGTAAATGAATTTAGGAATAAAATCGCTACCGCAACAAACACACGTCCGATACCGATAAGAGCCGGCGGAGGAAGGGGGAATGCAATTAGGGTTAGGATTAAAAAAACTATTACTATTCGTAGGTATTTAAGTTCTTGACTGATGGAATGCTTGCTAATTTCACATGGTTGGCGTAGTAACAGAGGGTTGAGTGATTGATCACTTATTTGCGTTTGGACTATATGTGATTGTAGGGTAATATATCTTCTATTGTATTAGTATTAATGTGTGAATAGTGCAAATGTCTTTAATACCGTATATGGTATTGATTATTTTAAACTAATGGTACATGTGTCGTAGCACTTTGTGTAGAAGTACTACGTATGTGCTACGGGATCCATAGCTTCAAATATTTTTAACTTTAATTTTCTTTTTATATCTCCTAAGTGATATTTGCAATCGTTGCATTTGTGACTTTGAACCTTTTTTTTTGCAGAGTCCTTTAAGTTTGCAAGCACCGACATAGGATAAACGATATTATTTCGTCCAAAAAAAATAGTATAAATAAATAAAACTTACCCAGGCATATTATTATACTCTCTGCAAACACCAGCTTCCCTGTCCCAGCCGCAGTACGGGTCGCGTGCGCATCTGACACATGCGTCGTAACGTCGTGCACATAAGGCCAATCGTAACTGAAGCACGCGCCGATCTGACGCCGCGTACAGAGAACCATGGACTCGAGATATTGCCATCGCCTAGTAAAAAAGTGTAATTTTAGATCATACATGCGTATTTTTTTTTACAATTACTTAATTTGAATGAGTGTCGAAAAAATCTACAACAATCTAGTTGAATAAATATTATTTGTGAGTGTTAAAATATTATTATAATGAAACTGTAGGGGTATTATCCTTAACTGATTTCCTATCCTATTACTCACAAATGACAATTGTATAACCTATTGTTTAATGTATTTGTAGAACGATAAACACAATTGTAGAACTAATTGTTTTACCATTGTGTAGGGCAATAAACAGGTTAACAACACTTTGATTAATTGACTAAAAAAACAACTTTTTTAACATTAATAGTAAATATCATCGATTGAAACACAAAACCGCGATGAGACTGCAACTGCAACTAGCGAACAGTGCGGTTGAGTGAACTGATTCATTCAAGCGTGATTCATCGTAGAAAGCACAACGCAGCTCACGTCGCAATCTTTTTGGGATAGGACAAGCGAATTTGCTGTTTCTGACAACACAAACTTGTATCGTAGTTTTAAATTTCGACTGTTTTACAAACGAAATCTAAAGATCTCTTTTTTGACAACAAAAGCAAGCTAAATACTGCACTTAAAATTGTTTAGTAATGTCACTATGACAAAGAAACCAAATTTTTGCCTATGTCACCAGTTCAACAACGAATTGAACAACAGAACGGACAAATATTTTTTTTCTAATACAAGTAATATGTACATTTATTTACAATATCTAAGTCTTACTAACTTACCTGTATAGGTTCTCCGGGAGTAACATCAAATATATCAAGAAGAGCCGACTGGCTGTCTCCATTGCGTGTCCATTGCACTATCTTGTGGATCTTGCCTTCATCTGCAATAAACATTACGCAATGTTACTATACAATAATTTTGAACCACTTTCACATTTAAAATGAATGGCTGTTGAGTCACTAGGGACTTCACTGTGACGAACAAATTACAATTATATTTGAATCAATTAATTGTGAATCATACAAAGCGTCGTATTGATCAATGAGGTCTCAGAGTACCTATTGTACCTTGTGGCGAGGTACTAAACCTTTCAAAATACATAAATATACTTGGATAACTCAGGCATCTTTCAGTTCCATCGTTACTAACCCAATGCTCATTAACATTTCAAATTCCACTATAACAGTACGGCAAATTGATTCACTAAATTCTATTACCAACATACCGTGATACGCTTTACCAACAAACGGCGCTAAATCAAACACGAAACATATTTAGCTACTTACATAATTAGCTGTATACATAAGTGACACATATCAGGAATTCCGGAGGTTCATCGAGTTCCGCTTCAATTACCAACGTCTAAGATATTATCGCTATTAATATTATAATTGAGTGCTAATTATTACTTAATGTGTATATCTTCGTAATAGACTTGATGGGATACATTAAGTGTCATTTGGTCGATTATATTAATTTACTCGGATGCAGAGAGTGGTTGAGTGAATTACGGTTCTAAGTATCAATATGTGGTAATTAGCACCCTATTACTATGGAAATAGGACCCTCATATTCAACCAATTATATTGACTTATGGTAAAGTGATAAGATAAACTTAAGATAAACATAGTAAAAGTAACTTTAACAAATATATTTTAAGCAATTGTTTTTAATAATCTTTCCGGAATTCAGACGAATTGCGTTGACATAAACAATATTGTCTCACAAATATATTAGAGCATTTGTACTTTCAGTGTTTTATAAGGCGTTTATTTTCGCCTTTGTCTTCAGAATACCCAGTAATAGTACAATCAATACCATTATTCAAAGCAAAGTTCCCAGTAAACATCACGTCTGGCACCTAAAATATTCAGTGTCTTTGTAAACGTCTTGAAACGTGTGAAGTCGTGAGCGTTAACCGAACACTGAACATTTCTAACAGCTTGTTCAAACTGATAAATTGTGGGGACAACTCAAAGTGATGGCGCCAATTAATTCCACTCCCTACAATAGTCACGAAACCTTCTGTGCTATGTTTATCAGTTTTAGAAGACAATGCTGACTCACTATTTAAGTCTTTGTTGAGAACTATTTTAATTTCAAAGTTCATTTTAGGAATTTGAATAAAGAATTTGGCTCGCAATAAAAACTAAATTAAACCTCATTTTTTATTCACAACGACTAAGGCGCAAATGAAAAAAACAAAAGAGATTGAAATCAATTTATCACTTTTTTTTGTTTTAGCAATCAATTGACTACTAACAGATTTTGTGTAATATTTTATACTAGCAGGGGTTTTACTCTTAGAAGCGAATTGATATAGAAATCTGAAAAAAATAAACGTCTATATTCGTATTCGTTACATAAAAGCTAAAACCTTCTAAAAATCCCGAACCACTTTGAGTGTATTCACGAGTAAAAAATACATCAGAAAAATGCACGTAACTTTCAGCCCGGAGTCGGGCCTTACAACATAAAACGTTATTCGACCCAATAAAATAGAAAGCGGATCACACATCATACATATATTAGAGCAAAAATCCGAGCGTATTTCCCGAAGGCCAGGAAATACAGAACAATCATTGTAAACACAATCGGCAGGCACAATCGCGTTGGCACGTGACCACGGGCCTATGAGCCATCGAAAACATCGAAGGCCTATTGTACATAAGGTCACAATTCCCGGCTTCCTTACAAACCGGCCGAATCAGGAGCGAATTAATATGCGGCCCACGGATCTTAATAGCTAATTGGATTACTGGCATATAGCGAAATTACCTAACCGGGTTACGTACAATACTAAAGCTACGTGTCTCAGTTGAATGTGTCGCGTTATAAGACGGTATGGCAGGGTCTTATTATTGTGTTCGTTAAGTTATAGCTGAGGCATAAATCAGTAATTATATTAGGGCCCTTGTCGCTAATGAATGGTAAAACATTGATTGTGTGAAGGTTCGCGTGTTATGTGCCAACTTAATGCTTAGTGGCACAATAGAAGGTCTTGTTAGAAAAATTGGCACACGTGTAGCATATTTATTAGGCTATATTGTATACTTTATTACACGTTTCATATTTAATTTGACTGCTGGACTGGTCAAGGGCATTTGTTGACATGCTTGAATTTCGTATCCAGACATTTTTTTTTGTTTTTAATCCAGACAAATAAAGTTTATAAAAAAAAAAAAATTACACCACAACGCTTTTTAAACTTGAAGTATCGTTTCGTTATAAAACTTAGGGATACGTATCTTATCTATGTAAAATTTCCAAATTCTGTGTCCGTCGCGGTTACCTCGGCACCTGAATTTGAAATGTCCTCATCAGCAAGTCTAAACTCTTAAAATCCATAGGTAAGCTCATTCGTGTCCGAATATTTATGGAGATGTACAACCACCCTAGTGTTTGCGCCGCTCGTAATAGATACTTTTGAGTTTGACGGGACGTTCGTGTATTATAATGCAGAAGATTGGATTTGTTACGAATACACACGAAAATGTATTTGTATTTAAGAATACCTCTCTTTATTTTTAACCAATATACTTTAAAGTTTGTAAACGAAGAATTTATATTCAAACTCGAGTTATTAAAATTGTTGAAAATATCAATTAATGGTTTCGCGCCAGTACACATACATACACAATACTGTACACTTTCACGTTAAAGAAAGCAAATACAGATTTACCGGCAACATTACAGCCCTCAAATGGAAAACCTAACAAAGAAAAACAAAACAACATCATCAGCATTCAATCCTTCAGATATGACCTATAAAGTACACAGCATAAGTCGAGTGACACACAATCCGTTTCCCTACATCAGTGCACAAGTGGCTCGCCGATAAGCATCGATACATCGACACAACCATGCACCCTTGCACTTTACATCGTTGTACTCCAGCTTTCAATATCACGTCGTGTTCAAACTTTAAAATATTTTGTTTGAATTTTATACGATGATCGATTGTTCGAGATTTTATGAAGTTGTTGAAAGCGGTTTACAGTTGAGGTGTTGCTCTGTTTCGTTTTGCTTTTAAACTTTGCATGTTCTTAGACGTGAAGTTTGAAATGTTTTTGTATGCCATTTCGCCGCCAGATAAGTATGAGAGTGTCTGAAATACTCATTTCAACATTTAGAACTTGAGTTTTTGATCAAACACTTTTGATCGTTTTCTCATACAAACCAATCTGTCAAACAAAAAACAATACTACCTACAAGACATCAAAATACGTCATCCTCCTCAAAACCAGATTAATTAATTTAATTCCTACATAAGATCAAACCGGTCACTAATCAAGGGTCTACGCTCAACCGATTTCATTTCTTAATTCAAACGCGTGCCAAAGTTACTAAGCACACAAAGACAGAGGCAACTTGAAGTAAATTTTCCCATTGAATTAGCGGGATTAGAGTAATAAGTAACAAGGTGAGACACAAGCTGACACGGGAACATTACTGTCGCACTGAGTGACGGGAACAACCGCTGGTAATTATGTTCGCTGAATATCGTATAAGGAACTCTGTAATTGCTACGTGTAGTTCCTACGAGGGAGATCAAGGCATGGTTTGATTTAATACTTTGTACGTATGTATAATGATATTGATTGAAGTGAAAGGGTTGTTGTTTCTGTTATTTTGAAATTGTTGTCGCAAGTTATAGGAAACGTGCCAGAGAAATAATAGACTAGGAATAAAGGAGATGTTTTTTTTTCAATAATGAATAATATTTAAAGAAATATATAGCAAACAACAGGCACGAGTTGGGATGAAATATTTTATGATAATGGCAAAATGTAACAAAAATATCAGGAGTTAAGAACTGGTTTTAAAATATAACAGTAATAACTAAAAGCTATTCAAAAAGCAACATTATAGTAACAAAAACTTAATAAAGGCACAAAGATATAAGCGACGTTCTGAGTGTAGTCATAAAATTTTCCAGACAATATTGTTGCGGCAGGCGACTGTACATTTTGACGCACAAGTATCTTGATGCGATAATAGGTGGTACACGGGAAAGCATTCAACAAACTTGTCGCCAAGCAAATGTGGGGAGTATACAAGGTACCCGACTCAAATCTGTTTACCAAAACCTTGTTACATGTTTTAAGCTTTAAGACGTGACACTATCTAACGTAGAAGCAATGATGTGTCGTTCTTCACAACATGTATTTGCTATTTTAAAAATAATTCACTAGAACGGTTTGAAAGTATACCTAAAGCAAGGTTTGGTATAAAATTGCTAAGGCACTATGACTATAAAGAATCTCTGAAACCCAAGAAAGCAAAATGGTTAATCCCAGCGGAGGCTTAAAGACCCAAGTTAATATAATCGATGTACAAATCCATGATGTATAGTTACGTATGCACGATCTCGAATCCGGCGTGGCGGTCTATAAATAAATTTACTTCTAGTGATTAATTCCGATCACGGTCGGGCCGAGCAAAATAATTAAACAATCCCACATTGGACGTGGACGGACGGGTCCGCTCCCCGTAGACCACCCTCGCCTAAACAATACCGAATTTCATAAGGAAACATCCAACGAAAATGCCAAACAAGGAAATCTTGTCTGAAATGTCAAAAGAAAACTACCGAAGCGTAGCGCCTCCACGCTCCACGCATGTGGAATAGACAAATTAAGCAATTTATTGTAAAGACAAATACTACGTATTTCTCACAATGTATTGGTTCACTTTATAACGATCCAATCGCTCCAGATAAAGCTCACGAGTAATCCAAGGAACGTCAACTCTTTAATTATCTTTTCGTATTATTTTCCTTCCGACCGATCATGGCGTCCCGACAGCGGTCTCAAAAGAAATAATCCCGCAATTCAATAAAGATTTCGCTTCGACAGGCCTAAGTGAAAACTTTTTTGCGATCCCCGAACAATATAAGTTTTATTCCTCCAAGTGGTATAAATTCCCAAACACAAAGTAGCTCTAACATCTTTATTGCTTTTCATAAAAAAGTCCACATTTAACGTATAGATTTGCCAGTTAGAGATCGACTGGGCTCCCCTCATCTCGACGTTTACACCGTGACGTTTTTTTACCTTTTGTATTTTACGCATTACAGCACCTGCAACTAAATTTACTGCAAAATATTTCAGGGTGCCACTGTATTGTAAATTTCGAGGGGGATGTTGCTTAGTATTTTGTATTTTACATACATTTTTCAACATCTTGTACGAGGTAGGCAGATACGCGCGGTACGGTGGGTATTTTTTTACATCAGTTAAATAGTTGCAAATAATCGTAATTCCAGTCCTTTTTCAGGCGGCTGAAATATTGATATGAGCCGTGTTCGGCACTCTTCCTATTGGTATCGATGTAGACCGCCAAAATATATTTCATAGACAGGTCAGATAAATTCAGCGATTGGCGGTATGAACGAATTCGGCAAGGACTTTTATCACGAATCGCAATATGTATTTTATAGGTGCCGTAAATCGAGAAACGTGGGTTTTTAACGTTTGCCTACGAGCGCTCCGCTGACTTTTACGAGATTCGTCGCGTATTTTTATGTTAAAGATTCTTCTGACCTGATTTATTATTTCAATCAATATTACTTTTAATATAATAATTACTTTATTAAGTAGTTAGAAGGCGTCATTGGCCCATAAAGTTTCAATAACACTTATTGTTAGCTTGTTGTTTTCCGTTGTTTGGAAACCCTTTACAAGTACGCGTACAGTCGATAAAATGAAGGGAGCGAATGAAAACATAAATCTGTGTTTTCATTTCGATAACTTATAAAGAAGCTCATTGAAACTTACCCACCAACAAAGAATTAATACTTGTTAAATATTAAACCAAGTGAATGTAAAATGCAAACTATAGATGCAGTCTTACATTTTTAAACTTAACTTTGAAATAAATTTTTGATTTTCAAGATAAACACACTTAGCTACTTCGAGCAAGCGATTATTCCAAACACGTTTCAAAGGTATATTTTTAAAGAAGGCTTTCTCGGTGGCCGATATTAGGGATGCCGCGACCGCTCCCACCTTCCGAAACTTTCTCGTTCGTGCACCTTTTGATATTCAATATACTGTGGGACCTAAGCAATCCTTTGATGAGATGTTTTATGCAAAAAACGTTGGGCACCGTTAGCGGGGCGCGAATAACCGTTCAAAAGTGAACACATTAGTATTCCCAATCTCGTCCGGAACCGCGACGCCCTCCAGTTTTGGGGGAATAAAAAATCAATGTTTATTCCCGTTGAACGCGATTTGAATGCTAATTATAGGTATAACTAATTGCGTTGTGTTTGTGTGAAGGCGCGATCGTTTTATAAATGGCTCTCGCTGCGGTGCGACGGAACCGGATTGAATTTTTCCCTTGTCTGGTTTATTTTTGTATGGGAATAATTAATGTATTTTCAATTTAAAACAAACCCACATCTTTCACGTGCCACGAAGTGACAATTTAAAACTTTTCCATTCGTACATAATAAATAAAGCGTGCCGAGCGACGGCGACGTAGTGATTTTGAACTATTTAAAGAATTTTCCTCTATGTTCGACGTGAAATCAAAATTGAACCATGGCACGAGTTCGGAACGGAGCAACGAAGGCAAGGTGTTGCGAACTATAAATTACTTCGGAAATTCCGTTCCGGCATATCGTACCGCAACTCGGCAATAAATATTGTTCATTTTCGTCCTGTGGGCAATGCACGTCGATGAAGCACGGAGCTATGCTACGTCGGGGATAGACCGTTCCGAACACGCTGATACACTAACTCCTCGCGATTGCGGCCACAACGGCAACTGGCTCACATAAACCCTCGCCTCGCTATACCTCACCTACACCTTAACATATCATTTTGCATGGACCGCATTTCATGTTTATGGCAAAACTTGGACTTCATGCACTTAGGCAAATGGGTTTCCGATACTTATAAGAGCGATATACGCCCGTATCGCTACATTTTATGCAAGGTAAGTTATTTTATAAATTATTGCGGGCATTATTTTGGATGAGTAAACATTGCTTTTACGATATTTATTACTTTATTGGCAATTAAGCTATTTGCGTGATAAATTGAACTTCCATATCTTTGTATACATAATTGTTCGGGGTTTAGCAGATGAAAACGAGTAATTTGTAATTTATATGTGTATCGCTTGACAACTCAAAACAACAACCAATATTATGACTAATATAATAAGTCGTGAATGTAATATTATTATGCATGCTCTTATCTAGTTTCGAGTGAGTTGAAAAGTTGTTAGTCGTACGTGCAACACGCGAAACTAAATATCTATCGAATATCAGAGGGAGAGTTTTGTGACTTTGAGCTTACATAATTACGTCATCAAATTGCTGTGATGTTTCAGCGGCGGCGGTTCGGCAGTTAAGCCTTCTGTGAATTTTAAATCGTTTTTAATAGCAGCGCCGGACCACATGACGTCAAAGCTTACCCTTACTATGCAATTTGATTTCCTATACCCAGTTTTTCGTTCGCTTCGTAACAACTTTTTCATGATAGCTGAAAACACAGACACGGGTTTCTTTTGTCTTTTAGAACAAACGCGTCGTAATTACGTTTCGAGTTGGTTGTTAACATAGTCTGTATTCATGCGATACGTTAACATTAATATGTTCGTTTGTTTACAAAGGCGCCCTTGATACTAAAGAGTCGCGGCGTCGACGTCTAACTCGGTGAATTTAATTAACTTCGTTAACTTCTAAATACTCTTAACGTCTTTGATACCTCCTTTCCCTTTCATTGACAAACACGATCTCAGGGTGTGTACACGACAGTCGCTGTCAAACTTTTATCAACCTCGGTGGGGCGTTCAAAAGTTGTCTGGCAACAGTGATTTAGGCGTGATAAAACAAATGGAATGAGGCGAGACGTGGGGCCCGCATTGCGGGAGCATCATACGCTCATTTCTCATTGTCTGCTAGCACCTCGAGCGCCGCAACAACTTTCTGCCAGTGCAGTTTAATGCATATTATAACGCGGTAAGCACTCAAAATGGAGTAAGCGACGGGGCAATATCGTCGCGGTAGACACCGGCGCACGAGCGCACTCTTTATTGAAAGAGTAAACTGTCCTTTTTCACGGGACGCCTCGGGCTCTTTGTGACGGAATTTCGTGCAACTTATTTTGCGCTCGAGTGTAAATAATAGTGAACTAAGAGCGCTACGGATTTTCGGACGCTACCCCTTCCTTTGCGGTTTTGAATATACGTTGTCATAATATATTGTGGCCCATTATGCAACAGGGCTGCGCTTAAACAGGATTGTAGTTTAGTTCGAGTTGTGTAATCAAAGGGCGTTATTACTAGTACTGTTTGAGCTAGTGCTAGCGCACTGGCGCAAACTTTATATTGTGTAGATTAAGTTAGAGTAATTATTATGGTACGTGGCTATGCTACTGGAGGGTGCGTCAAAGGTAACGTTTAAACAATTTAATATTCTACACACAAGCATTTCAGACGCCAACTCAAACGTAGCTTCTCCTTTCGTAAAAGTTGTTCCGTAAACGAACCCCCCCTTCGTTAGATATCTACGTGAGTTTAATCCACTCGGCAGGGCGTTTCGGTCGGAACGATTTTCGAGGAAAATTGGTGAAAATTGCAACAACATAGGCGAAAATTACCACTTGGAGGCGTTGTTTAGAGAAGCGGCGGCGGCGGTGGGCCGAATTTATGCGGCAATGGAAATGTGACGTTGACTCTCTGTGGTCTACACTCAACCGCGTAGACATACCGTCCTCGGCTACGACGTAGCACACGCTACGAAAATGTGGATGTAATAAATGTCGAAATACATTTTCGTGAATACGTAATGCCTATTACCAACTTAATTGTTGTCGGTGAAAACAAAGTGATAAGCAACAGAGAGGCTCGTATAATAATGTGTGTATAATACATATTGTTTGTGAAGATATTACCGGCAGTGTCTAAAATTGTTTATTTTCCGGACAAACAAGCTTTCACCTGTACTATAAATAGAATCGATTGTGGGGCACGGATTTACAGGCTTTAGCGCGAGCTTTTTAGGAGTTAATAAAATTGAAGTACCAAAAGCGCTTAAAACTATAGAGTTTTCGCACGCCATTTTGCTACAAACAATGAACGTATAATCGGTTTTTCATGTTTTGAACTAAATCCCCTGTTTCATAGCTGCGCGGGTAGGTGGAGCACCGATGGCATCCAGACGGACTCGACGTCCACGTCACGGGCGAGACGAATTATGGCCTTTGTGCCACTTTCACTCCCACCACTTTTTAATTTCCCAGTGGGAAGGCATTTTTTAATTCGTGAGCTTTTATGAAATTTTATGTCCTCCCGTATCCGTACTCTGATTGTTCGGAGTGTTGCTTTGCGTTTCGGAATTCGCTAATTGTTTCAAGCATCGGACGTGGACTGTTTAATTTGTATTTTTTAGAACCATAAAACTGCCATTACCCTTTGTTAACGGACGTATGAAACATGACGTGACTGGAAATGCATTCTCAGACAGTGACTTTTTTGTACAATTCGATGCAATTACAAGTACAATGAAAGAAATGTTATGATAGAAGCAAATTCAACTGTCATTGTTTGTTTTGTTTTGCAGACATTATTACAATATTTGTTTGTTTTACGAAAAAGTGCTATACAATTCACAAGCTCAATGAACACTTTAAAATTATTAGCATATATCTATTGTATCTTCTTTTTTTTCAGTCACATTCATTCATTTTGTAATATTAATATATTAATACTAGTTTCTTTTGAACTATATATTTGCCACTTACTTGTGCCGGCGTAATACACGGTATAGTCAAGTGGGTGTCCCATCATGTCCACCTTGACTCTGTCGACCACCAGCCTTGTGAAGAACAAGTCCCGTTTGTAGTATATCGGCTTTTCATTCTCGTGGGATACTGCACTGTCCATCAGTGGGTGAGATCTGTTGAAGAAAATGATCACGATTAATGTCATACAAAAAAATGGGACACATATTATGTGTGTTTGTGTGTGTGTGTGTGTGTGTGTGCATGTTGCAAATATTTTATAAGCATGTTTAAGGTTTAAATATTTTTGCAAGATGTTTCTGTTGAGTTTGATAAAAAATAAAAGTAAAACTAAATTATTTTGTTTTCTGTGTCGTCATATCATATAACTGCTATTACAAGCCTTGGCATTGATGTTCCATGTTCGTTATAATGGTGTTATTTGTTTATAACTATCCGGTTATACCGAAATTAAATTAAGTAGCTTTTAATATGAACGGGATTATCTTTGCGGCTCAATAACTTTCCAATAGAGCAATGTTATGTATTATTCAATATGCCTATTAAGTTCAATAGGCTAACGTGTACAAATTTTAGTTAGTTTTTTAAAGTAAAATTTAATACAGAATGTATTTTGAGTGAAAAACGAAGCAAATTGTCATTTTACGTCTATTTATAATGAAACAATGCAGTACGTAAACGTGTCTAATAAATGAGAAGTCAGAGGAGTGGAACAACGGAAATATGACGAGCATGTTGACGACAATGAGGTCGCGACAGGCGCACGACAATCGCACCGACGATAATGTCGTCTGCGCAAGTCGCACAATAAGTCTTTACTTCGACGTCAACAACAAAATACCATTCATTTAATTAAAATCTCTACTCTCGTTATGAATAAAAATTTTATACTATTTTCAGCAGACTGGTTCAGGTGAAGTGTTAAAATCTCAACGTTTCCACATGAGGATCATGGAAAAGCGGGAAAAAAAATAATTGAACGCTCTCGGGGTGAGAGCGTCGGATAATTAACAGGACGTGTCGCAGATAAAAGTGCCTGTGGATTTCAATGAGCGTGGAATTCTGGAATCGCTAGAGACCTCGTCAGCGACAGGATCGTGTTTCGCGTTTTTAAGTGACGATTTTCTACTTTGTTTACGTCCGGCGCGCTTGTTACAATAACGACAGTCTCGCCTTTTGTTCTTTTTGCGTATCCGGAGCGAGACCGTTTTGAAAATAAATTAATTCAGTGTTTCGTACAGGTTCTTTTTTTTAATGAAAAATTGAACAATGCGTTGCAAATTTCGATAATGTAGGCAAGCTTAGTTCTGAAAGTGGAGCGCTTTTAGTTTACTTTTAAAAGTTATATTGAGCGAAAAATATGTTTTTCACTTTGGCTTGCAAGTGGCATGTTTGGGAAACAGAAGTTGGTTTATCGTGTTACTGAAAATATGTTTTTTACTAATTGAGTTTGGTATAGTTACCTAATAAAATTGAGGACAGTATCAGGCAATGACGCGGTATCATTGACACATGTTCCAGGTCTTGGTTCAGGGACCTTGCTGCTGATGACTGGCAGCCAGGCGGAGCTGGACGAAGCTTGTTCTTTGAACTTTCCTTCGAAAGCCTTTTGTATATCTCCGATGGTGAAGGTGCAGATGGCTGAGCCCATCAGGCCGGTGGAGGCTGTAGTGAACACTCCGTAGAATCTGCTGTCATCTCCGGGCACTTTGTAGATGCTTTCTGTTACAAAAAATATAAACATACGTAAATTATTTGTGTGAGTTGTTGCACAAATTACTTAGTAAAAATACGAGTGCATTTAAAAATTAGATGATCAAAAAGTTTATATTATCTATAACTGTATTTTTTATTTTGAGTATTTAAAGAATTTAGATTCCAAGCACTTCTATTTAAACGCACTTACAAATATTTATGCGTCTCTCAAATAAATAAATGGAATTCGTCATTATAAAGCTCATCTCTATTTACTAAGAAACTACTTAAGTTTATTAAATACACAATACAAAATGTTGTTTTCATTAAGATGATAAATGCCTATGCAAGATTTAATATTGAACTTTTTTGAATTTAAATTTTAAAGTACGTACTTTAATATTGCTATCAACTCAGATGTAAGATATCAAAGAAGTATAAAAGTAATTTGAATTTCAATGAGATTTCGAACTATTGAAGGGCTGGAGACAAAAATCAAGCAATGTCACGATGTTTAATTTTGCTTGGAAACTTTGCACATCGAGGCACACTGTAATAAAATTTGCGTTGCACGATGGCTATACAATATGTACATATGTATATTATAAACTTAAGTGAGGTTGGGGCCTTTTGAAATATTTGAATAATTTCTTTATATAAGACAGTGATTAGAGTCGACGGGATGACCATAGGTACTATCTGGTACAATAAACTAAAACTAAGTATTCCCTGTGCCATGGCAGCACAGGGAATACTTAATGCCTGCCACACGCTCGAAAAGATACTCGCTTAATAATTTATTTACATATTTACCGTTTATTAAAAGATCTCAACTTAAAATATTTTGTGATCATTTAATTGTTACTTGGCCATCTATTCACATCTGTGGCCACATAGCCTATGAAGTCCCTTACTTATTCAAACTTAAGTTCGGTATCAAATTGTTTTAATAGTCGGCTCTAACTTTATATAGCGTTTAAAGTTGCACAATTTAACTAGTTCATGCAATTATAGTAACTCGCTTAACTTTGAACAATTAAATTGATTAATCAAACCGTTTTCATGTTGATCTGGAAATGTACGCAACTTAACAATTTGTATTTATGTATTTACGAGCACAATAAATAAATGTAGGTTATGTCTACTTCATTAATTATTTTAATTATTTAAACAAAACAATTATGATTGTTGCAGTTCAAATATTTATATGACTCGCAAATAATTATTTCAATTTGATATTTAAAAATGAATAGGTTTTCAGTTGTAGCGTGAAAATCTATCGAAAATGTTGGACGTTGACCCAATTTCTACTGGATACTTAAATATACTTAGGAAATATTCCACTATTACGTAATAAGTATTTGATTGGAAGTATTTAATAAAACATTTCATGTACCTGCATAGTTTCACGGTTAATCTACCCAATTGATGTTAAGAATGTGTATGATTCATTATGTGAAAGCCCTTCACGTTTTCCTGACATATTGAATTTGAAGAGAATCGACCAGACGCGCGAGTCTAATTGAGCTCAAACTGACATGTAAATAACACACCTAGAGCAAATACTGAGCACTTGAGTACCTATTACAAGCTCATGAGTAATGCAGGCAGGTAGTGGGGCCGCGTGAAAAACGTAGAACCCTAAAGCCGTGCAACCCCCGTGCGTTAATATTATATGAACATAGTCTGAGAGACCCCATACCAAGTGCACAACCAAATCGGCTAGACTCCTCTATCGCAAAATCGCACTATGCACTTTTGAATTTGAAGCTGAAAATGTTTGCGAAACTGGCAGTCAATATTTGGTAGCTTTGAATGTAAGGAACGGTAACGCGGAATTCGACGCCCTTCGCTTTGAGTGCTTGCTGAAATATTTATTGCATATAATTTTTATTTACTTTTTGACTAAAGATTATTAAACTTATTTTTTTTTAAGACAAGACAAGCTTCCACGAATTCGTTAAATCTTGATCGAACTTAATTAAGATAAATCTCATTGATATTTAGTTCAAAGAATCAATGTTCTCAGAAGAAGACTAATTCGAAACATTCAATATCAACGTTATAATTAACAGCACATTTAATTATTATCTAAATATCAACCAAAAATATAAATTATATTTCTTAAAACTAAATATATATAACATCGTAAACAGCTCAGACCTAGGCAGCATAAAAAAGTAAAAAAATACTTACGAATTTCATTGAAGTAAAACGGGAATTCTCCAGGGATGCTGCAATTGAGTCTGGCCTTCAAATACGTGGCCCAGTTCTGACTGAGAATGTTCTTGCCACCGGTGTCCCTCTTGCACACCCTGGCGACCCTGGAGTAGACCGCCTTGCCACAGTTGATGTATTCCACAGCCGTCTCGCGGAAGAAGAAAAGCACGTAGTCGCCCACGTCGAATGAACCCACGAAGTTTGGTTCTAGAAAAAAATAAAGTATGTTAGAATTCAAAAGTGAAATAAACTTAGTTGATTGCGTATGTAACCAATGTGTATACTCTTATAATATAATTATTTTATTTCTAGGCTTTAATCATGAATGTAATAATATGAAGCAAGTATAGATACTTGCCATGCTTTCGAATTACATATCCAAACTAATTGCGCTATGATCTAAACACCTCTAAAGTACGTTTGTTTTCGACTTAGTTATGAAATTCTATAACATGCAACCTTGGGTCTATCAATAGCCTGCTCATTATTCTGTGGTTATAACTTTAATAAACGAGTATGGATTATAAAAAAAGTAACGACACCTCCAATTGACATAGTTTACAACTTTAATAACATTTTTTACATAAATAATAACAGTTATAATTTCAGTTAATAGCGAGTTGTCAGTAAAATTACAATAGTCACGTCGCCGCGTAATAATTTACTGAATTATGAATATACATTTTGTGTATTCGGGCCATTGCGGGCGTGCGTTCCCACAATCGCAGTTAATTCTGTACTATCAAATTGCTGTTATTCCATGTGATATGCAATAAATATTAGATGGAGCCGTGGGTGACAATTATGTCACCCGGGACGTTCATAGCTGGCATTAATAAGTACTTATTTGTTGGTCCCATAATGAAAGCGCCACGTGGCACGGATTACAGAATACGTACGCGCGCCTTACTCGCAATATCTCTATTCACATTGTTAAATATATCATCCATGCCATACGCCATAATGCCAGTTAACATAAGCTTAAGAATCAAATTTAATAAAGTTTCGGATCTTTTAAAATTATTACCGCTATAAATTTAGCTTCGTACAATTAATAGTGGCGATAAACCAACGGTTGATGAATATGGTGTACGTGGAATTATTTAGCAACGACACATAAAATTACCTTGAAATAGTATTATGTTAGTCGAGTTCGCTAATAATTTACCAACTTCGATACTTTTAGTGAGAAACTTTTAAAAATAAATTGCTATTTAATTTAAGCTCCAATAAATAACACTCCAAAAGGAGAGATAAAAATATTAAGTAATAATATTAAATGTAATATTGACTCTTGGAATGTGGAATTGCAGAATGCAAGTAGATATTCTTTCAGCGGTTGAAACGATGGGTAATCACGTTTATTCGATCTGTTTTCGACATTGAGAACATTTTGCGGTTTGTTCTCTACGACAATTTTATTTTATTGACGCTCGCTTGAAACGGGACCACAATTTATTCATAACAAAACTTACAAAATAAAATGAATACCAAAAAGGGTTCACTTACTAAATGTAAATTAAACGAAAATAATTAACTGTTAGTGGCATTCGAAACGTTACGAATAAAGGGCCGAGTGTAATGAACACGACGATATTAACGAAAATTAGGCAAAATTTGCCTAAATTCGTACACAAGCTAATTTCTATTTCGCTGGCTGCAAATAAACGGCCGAAAGGGTTAGTCCCAATTGTTCCAATTCGAATTTTGTACTAAAATCAGAACAATTAAACCATTTGTGCTACAAAGGTGCCGTTAATAAATATTCATTTAATTTGATATTTGTTTCCATTGAGTCCAAAATAAATGCACTCAGACTTTCGTAAACAAAATAATATCATTGTCGTATAAAATAATAGACTATACAGTAAAAAAAGTTTCAGCGAAATTCGATTATAAACTTGCTTTTATGATATCAAAAATCTGTTTCCATATGGTTATTTGTTTGAAATAAAAATGAACTGTACAAATTGATGCTCGATTTTTTAGAAAACTAAAATCGAATTTCGGCTAGGCTTAAAAAAACAATAGGTCATGCGGAAATATAAACGTCATCTAATAAAACTGAAATGCGGAATGGTTCCGAATAGTTTGACCTATAAATTCGCGAGACATTGTTGCTCATTAGAGTGAAAACAGTTTAATTTCCATTGTTTAATCGCAAACAGGCCAATTTCCGTGTAAATCGTGTAAGCGTCGATAATTGTAACATTTGTCCTAATTATTACCGGTTTGCTTTCAGCTTATTGGATAGCGACTCGTTGTTGAGCAGCAATGATCACGTTCATTTCGATATTGATTTAATTTTGATAACCCTACGGATTCGGTCGACTGGGTCAGCGCGCAGTCGACCAGAAAACTTCGATATGATGCTTAGAAAGGAATTATTGTTCAGTAGCAATATACTTACGTATATGATATTATTATACATGTTACGTATTGACCTGATTTATAACTTTGAAGCTTTAGAATTTCGAATATTGCTTTTACTGTGGCGTAGTGTAATACGTTCGCCTGATTTATTTAAGTGTACCTACTACATTTTAAATTCTAAATCAAAAAGTTATTACTAAAAATACAGCCTTGGCCAGAAGTATTAGGCACCCCCAATAAAGTTACTACACACTTGTGCTATTTGAATAATGAATAAATAATCGATTGAAAATTAATCTTGGTGTCTTAAATCACTATTAAAAACAATGAGTGGCAAAAACTCAACTCCATAAATAAAGTCTCAATAGTTATTCTGATAGTATTTTAGATGTAACATGATAATGAATTAATACTTACTGTCAAGCCATTTCGAGTCATATTTCAAGGTTCTCTTGAACGCGAATTCTCGTCTTCCAGTCGTGAGGTTATGAAGATCAGTTCTGAATATGACAGTGTCAGCTTTTGTGAACTCGGCGTTAGTGCCGGAGTAGAGAGCGGGGAGGCTGCCGGGGTTTCCTCTCTCGACCCACAACGCCGTAGAGTTGTCGGCAGGATCATAGGGACACTTGGCAACACCCATGCCAATACCTGGCACGTATTCATGCCGAGGCAGGTGCGTTAAGTTAGACTGTAACAAGAGAAAATAATTTAAATAGATTGAAAAAACGAATTTTTATTAAATCTAGATACATATCCAACAAAGTCAACTCAGTTGACTCAGTTGGTTCACAAAAAGTAAAATAATTAAACTACAATTTGATTACCTCATTAGCAGATATTATTATTCAAATTTTTATGAATCCATAATTTTATTGTACAGTGCACGCAAGTACGCACTGTAAGTCCAATTAAAAGTATAAACACTTAATTGGCTTATACTTATGGAATAATTATGTCGACTGTAAAATTCAATCTGATTCGTGAGTTCAAAGTACCTATCTCCAAAATTGTTTGTGCATAGGGGTGTGCGTTTTGGTAAACACGTTAATTAAAGCTTTCAAACACCCCAATTTCCGAAACACCAAGTGGGGATGTTAGTAGAGGGTGAATAAAAAACTTTTTCCGAAATATTAAAATTTCCACGCGTGAACGTTTCGATTTTATGTGCCATTAATCAAAAATATATCTAAAAAACAAAACGTAACGACTGAATTTATGCGTTTCAAAGTCAGTAACAGCGAACTGGCCACTCGCCCGCCCCCGAGGCTCTGCGGTCCCCCGTGCAACTCAACAACACATCTGCTATTAATTTTTCCAAAAATTTATGTTCGTTTCGCACTGAACGCGATTTATTAACCGAAACTTATTATTTTGAAGGCGGTCGAATTTTTTCGGCGTTACTCGGCGCTCTCCGGAGAATTCCTCTATTAGTATAATGCGATGGGTGGCGGTACGGTTTTCGAAATTATCATAAAATTACTAAATGTAGCATAAACGTGGGGTGGGCAGCGGCGCCCGTCGTCGTGGATTGAGACTTTATGTAAATTTTAACGACGCTGCGACCATCGGGGCCACCTGTGACCCGCGCCTCCCCGGGTGAGGAGCCCCGCGGGGCTCGGCACCCGCGGCACCTGTCGAAAACCTATGTCGTTTTTATTTCAATAAGCTGAGGATTAAATTAGGCATGCGAAGACGTGCCGGCTCGACCGCCCGAGGGCAAGATTTTCGTCATTCCTTCCTTGTACTCTGACTTTTATCGGAAAACCATTTGTAGCTTTACACGTTATTTAAACTGGACATGCGTAAATCGTGTTTGATGATGTAAATAGGCGGCCTAAAGCCGAGGCGAATTCTTTTCAAGTGGTTAGGGTCGGCTCTTAAGAAAGTAAATAAAAACCTCTAGTTTTTAACATTAACTGACTGTAAGGCATTCAATTATATTGAAACGACGTAATGGAGTGATATATTACTATTATTAGAAGCACTAAAATACTACAAAACTTTTGATTTTCTGCGTCTTTCAAATATGTGCAATAAGATATGTTATCTAAGTTCTTGGCATCAGAGTCTTTAAGATAAGTTTAACCCTCACTAGGCCAAAGACGCAACAAGCAAGAAACTCATAAAAACAAACAAATAAACATACAAAAGTATTTCTTCCCTTACACACAAAACGCTAACGAGTTAAACACACCGCGAACTTTACACCAAACTGTGAAGCTCTTCGCAACATTATTTTCCCTTTCAACATCGAATCGGGTTCCTAAGTCCAGGATAAACAAGCAAATGGACCGGGCGGAAGAGCCCCGGGCCTCCCTTCGACTGAATAAGAAAGTTTGTCTACGGACCCGCAAGGCCCCTCATTAGGCCTTAGCTTTTGTTTGCCCACCAAATTAGCATCTAGAAAGCTTTTCATTCACTGAATGAAACGTTGACGGTCTAATGATGCGAATTGAAACTTCGAAGGCGAGATTTTGTCTTTGAATTTATTATGACTATCTATTTTGTTTGCGGTTAATAGGAGAATTAAAGCAAACTGATTTTCATATTTTCCCTTTATGATTTTTGTTTTAATTGAAGCTTTTATTTCTGTCTGGGTCGTATCGAACATTGCGCTGTACGGGCAAAGTTACTTACAAATGATTTGACGGTCTGGATAATATATAAGTATTAATTCTGTCATGGACAATGATGGACGTCGGTAAGTTTTTGTACACGTCAGAAACTTGCCGTAAGTTGCTTTTCTATTGAAACTTTTTTGATTCTCTAGTCCTTAATAAGGTGAATTGAAATTGAATTTCACACGTTAGAACAATGTTACACGATTCAATTAGCAGATTGTCAATCCCAGTGTTCTTATCCTACGTAGCCAATGTAAGAACTTTTGAACTGTCTAAGTTATTCCACTGTTTATTGTGATAACAAAGTTGTTTACTATTACTAAATCTGTTTCACTAATACTGTAGCATCACTAAGATTATAGTTTGAAATATTGGCAACTAGTGTTTACCCGCAGCTTTAGGATTTTACAGAAGAAAAAGTATGTTACTATTTATTAATTTATTTTTTGTTTCTAAGCTAATAATTGCAACTAAAATCGGTAACATTTTGGGCCAAGTGTAATGTTTTGTACTACATATTTAAAGCTCTTACTCAACATAATATGTAGGTAAAACAGTAACTATAAAACATTTTTTAATGCAACAACAAAATTTAACTCAAAAATGTAAGCCTAAAATATTTTCAGTCGCTCAGTAAAATGTTGAGTAGACATTTCGCAGAGATTTGAGACCGTTGTCATGTTTTTGTTTTTCATTATCTACCATTAGGGACGAATTAGTGGCCATAGATATAAAAGTAACCCAACACCTTCCATTAAAAATGTCCGGCAAGTCCATTCTGCTTTAATTAAGGTCAGTGCCTAGAAACCTGAATTCGTTGGAAATGTTGATACTAGAACTTTAACAGGTTTTAATTATAAGCATCTATAGATCATTAATAATATGTAAAAACCGACGATGTAAATATCAATTATATTGCCTAATAGCGTCAAACGTTCTGAATAGATAAATTGTATTAAGCATATATCACTGAATTACCGGACAATATAAAAAATATCACAAAGACGTTCGTAACTACTACATTACCACTATTGACAACCAGTTAGCTATTGACAAATTTTGTATGAAAACCTAATCAGCGCCTCCAGTGGGAGCTATAGGAACTAATTCTTAAAGCAAATTTTAATTCAAAACTATTAATACTCAATAGTACTTACCGACTACAGAAAATCGCACTTCTGTAGACAAAAGTACACATTACATTAACACTACTTTCTGAAGAGACAAAATTACCCCAATCTTCGCAACCGTGTTTAAAAGTTTACGATATAACAAAGTAAAGTACGGTACAGACAAACGAATAGTTGGCACCTGCAGATACGAGAGCACATGATATACGACAATAGCTTCCCGATACATTGTGAATACGAACGTTCCTACGTAATGTCCTACGGGAAACTTTCGAGACATTCACTACAAGTTTGCTGAGGACGTAATGTGTGAATATTTATTTAAAGAGAGTGTTACTTTGCTTTTTAAATTGGTTTTCTTAGGGCTATTTGCTTCGTGTAAGAAAATGCTTGTAAGTAAGTATGTCCTAAGTTTATAACCGAATAAAAATGGTTCAATTTACACTAACCAAATAAACAACATTAAAAATTATGGTAATATGGAATAGATGATACATAAAAGCAAGTGAGATCCAACTTCGAAATTAACAAAATCTTTTTTATTATTATAATTAACAAAATTTTTTTTTTCGTCGGTACATTTTGTTAAGACATATTGAGTTCAAATAAATATTAGTAGGAATTGTAAAATCATATTATTTATGTAAAAGGTAGTTGTATAATCCAATATTCAAGCGAGTAAATCTGCTATCAAAAGCATACAACATAAAGGCATTATCGCAATACATTGTGTGTAACAGTCCAATTTAACTGGATCGAACCTGAGACGTAATCTAATTAGCCAGTTAATAGTAGTGTAGGTATGCGATCGGCTACTGATTTAGTTGATTAGCTCATTCACGGTATCAAACTCGCAGGACAATGTGCGGTAATAGCGAGATTATCGTCAGGACACGTGTAATAGCTTCATATTGACACCTGTCTATTACATAACGATGTAATATAGTTTATATTAATTATCTATTAGAAATTGGATTTTGAAATTTGACAATGTCAAAATAACAGCTGATTTTTGCTTTTCTCTTCTCTTTTCCTTTAAAAGCAAAGAAAATATTAATAAAGAAAATATAAATAATATAAATTTATAAAGCCAGTACAAGGCATCATAAAAGCTGAAGTAAAATTACGGATTTTTTCAAAAACATATATTTTAATAACTTCTTAGTGGCAGCCCTAAGGCGAAACCGCCAGAACGCCGTATATGTATAATATTAATAATAATATGAATCATGAAGAACCAAAGCGAAGCTGACAGAACGCGTTCGGATCCCTCGGCAACGCTCGGGCTTCGTGAGTGCGCCGCCGCGACGTCCCTGTCAACTGCTGACAGCCCGTCATTTTTGTATTGTGTTTTTGTATAATTTGTTGTAAATCTATTGTAAATTTGTATTTCTTTATTGTTGTATGTCTAGTTTTAAGTGTACAAACAATGGCAGCAACTCGGAGGTAAGCACAAGTCAACCTTCCACATCGGATGAAGGTCTAGCCGTTTGCCCTTTCTGCCCCCAAGCTCGCTCCTTTAAGGGTGTGAGGGGTTTGAAGATACATTTGGGTCGAATGCATAAATCCCAAAATGTGTTTTCAAACTCCTCCACTTTGCAGTTAAGACAATCTGATACAGATATTATCCAAATTCCCTTTTGGCAAACAATAACAAAACTAAAAAATTCCTTTCCGGTTTTAAAAAGAATTCCCCGTGGCGCGAGGCCTTCCGTGGCAAAAAATTTGGCACAATGCATTGGCCTCGTCGTTCGAGAGAATTCTGTCACAGCTTGGAAGCAGCTTCTCACTTTCCCTTATAGAATACTACATATTCCCAATTTTCGATCCAACCAAAAATCTTTAACATCCCAAATTAAAGAAAACTGTCTTTTTTCGGCCCTTGATTTTGAACCCAAACTTTCAACCTTCAGCAGTAAATCAATTTTTAGTTATGTGGAATCAAAATTAAGGGAAGGTGATATAAGGGGGGCAGCTAGACTTTTATTTAGCGATGATGTGGTGGCGCCTTGCTCTCCTGAAACACTTGCTGGTTTGGAGAGCAAACACCCGGTGCCAGGGGATGGTCTTTCCTTCCCAGATCCACCAGACACTAATTCTGATTACTTAAGCATTGTAGCCAAGGACGTCATTATGGCTGTTAATTCTTTCAGGAGTGGCTCTGCCGGTGGCCTCGACGGTTTAACGCCGCAGCACTTAAAAGACCTGCTGTGTTCTACCGCCGGGGAGGCTGGCGATTCGCTGTTGAAGGAGTTAACGGCCTTAATTAATTTAATGCTCTCCGGCGGTGTGACTGATGGCATCATTGATATTTTGTATGGGGCCAATCTGTGTGCCCTACGCAAAAGCGATGGTGGCATCCGTCCCATCGCCGTAGGTTGTACATACCGGCGGATGGCAGCCAAAATAGCTTGTTATCATTATCGTGACGCTTTTTCAGATAAACTGCAGCCCCTGCAGCTCGGCTATGGATCCAGAGGGGGCTGTGAGGCTGCCATCCACGCCCTAGCGACGTACCTTGACCGCGAGGAAGGACAGGTCATCCTGAAGGTTGACGTTAAAAACGCCTTCAATTCGGTTAACCGGGACACCTTGTTGACTGAAATTAAAAAGGAAGCTCCCAAAATTTTCAGTTTTCTTTGGCAATGTTACCGACAACCATCAAAATTATTATATAAAGACCACCTTTTAGAATCAGCAGTGGGATGTCAACAAGGTGACCCACTTGGACCAGCCATTTTCAGTTTGGCAATACAACCAATCATTCGGCAGCTAAATTCAAAATTCAACGTTTGGTATTTAGATGACGGAACTCTTGGAGGTGATTTAGAAACAGTTTTAAAGGATTTGGAATTTCTAAAAATAAATTTTTCAAAAATCGGTTTAGAACTTAACACAAGCAAATGCGAAATTTATCTTTCCGACTCAGTTGATAAAGATTTGGCCCTCTCAAAATTTAATATTTTAGCTCCTAATATCAAAATTGTTAAAAAGGATTCTCTTCGCCTCCTTGGGTCTCCCATCTTTGACGATGCTTTTAATTTTTTCATAGACGAAAAAATACAAAATTTTTGTAAAGTTTCAGACCGCCTGGAAAAAATTAACATTCATTCGGCCTTTACAATTATCCGGTACTGTCTTTTTGTCCCTAAATTTACCCACGTAATTAGATCTACACATTTTTGGAAACATTTAACACTTTTAGGAAAAATAGACAAAATTATTGAAAATACAGTCAGCAAAATTTTAAATTTAGCCATGAACGACCGAGTGTGGCTTCAGGTGAGCTTACCCGTTCGCCTGGGCGGCCTCGGCGTTCGCAAAATTTCTGATGTGAGTTTACCAGCTTTTTTGGCCTCAGTCCACAGCACTGAAGTTTTAACCAGGAAGATTCTAGAACCCTTAAAACTGGTTAATTCCGAGGTGCTTTGTAAGACTGACGCCTTAAATGCCTGGAAAATGGCTTGTCCAAATATAGATGCTCCCACTAACCTTTCCTGCCAAAGACAGTGGGACGTGCCGCTCTGCGCCAAGGTAAGGCAGTCCCTTCTGGACAGCACTTCCACTGCCGCAGAGCGCGCGCGCCTTCTGGCTGTGGGTGAGTGGGAATCGGGTTTATGGCTGCAGGCTCTCCCGTCGTCCAATGTAGGGACTATGTTGGACGACGCCACCTTCCGACTTGCTGCCTGCCTCCGTGTAGGGGCACCTTGTGTATCTCCGCACCGCTGTCATTGCGGTGTACTAGTTGACAACCTCGGACATCACGGCCTCTCCTGTAGTAGGAGCGCCGGCCGCATTTCACGTCATTGCAGCTTAAATGACATAATTCGTCGTGCTCTTGTCACCGCCGGCGTGCCAGCTGTTCTTGAACCTAATGGGCTGGCACGTGACGATGGCAAGAGACCTGATGGTATGTCGTTGCTACCTTGGAAGATGGGTAGGCCTTTGGTATGGGACGCAACTTGCGTCGATACCCTTGCGCCATCACATCTTCCTAGCACGTCGATTTGCTCCGGCGCTGCTGCTGCAGCTGCAGAGTCCCTCAAACGGCGCAAATATGCAAATCTTATTGGTGATTGCATATTTGAGCCGTTCGGAGTTGAGACGATGGGGTCGTGGGGTCCGAGTGCAAAAAAAAATTTCTTTGATATCTCTCGCCGAATAGTCAGCACGACACGTGACCAGAGGGCTGGCCTTTACTTAGGGCAAAGAATAAGCATTGCCATTCAACGTGGCAATGCTGCCAGCCTTCTGGGCACGTTACCCGGGGACGGCGATGCGGAGATATTTTATGATGCCTTATTTTAGTTTTATTTATGTTTAGTTCCTTTATTATTATTATTTTATTTTATTTTTTTCGTTTGTACATATAAAATTATTATTTAATGTATTAATTTAATGTTTAGTTTTAGTTTATTTATAAAAAAGAAAAAAAATAATCTATTAGAATATTTTATAATTAATTTTATATGAATTTTCAGTAATGAATTACTGCCAAAATTTGTCCTTTGGTCTCTGTCTACTTCTAAACAAGCCGTGATTTTATGTGTATTTAAGTAATTATTAGAAACTTTTGATTATGAGAAAATATTTTTTATTTGCTTTGGGAATGGAAAATAAGTACTTATGCCTGATTTGCCTACTTCTGTATAAATATCGATCAAATTATCATTGACATCTGTTTCAGTAGATTTATTGTCGTTTTATCAGATATTTAATTTTGTAAGTCGTGTTTTTAACTTTATATTTCTTTAGGTGTAATTATTGTATTTGCTAATCTTCAATTAAATCGATTTAGCAGGATATCTGTAAGATAATAGACAGATACTTTTACAATGATAATAAGGAAGGATTATTAAAGTCACAAGACTGATAATAAGTATAATTCTAATCTAATCATTGTTTTGGCAATCACAAAAATATTATTACATAAAATACGCTCAAATATTTTTCCAATGAAGTCTACGATTAAGATAGTATTAATTACTTGATGCTACGCACTGGATTTAATCTCGGATCATAACTTTTCGAACAGGTGTATGTGATAATAGTTCGCAAGCACTGACTATAAATGTATGTACTCAACGAAGGAAACAACTCTCTTTATTCCATGAATACTCGTATAAAATATTTTGTTTGGATGTAGGAATGTTTGATTCTCTTTCACAGTATAAGTACTGAACAGACTTTGATCCACAAATGATTTGTTACTAGTGAATGCAATCCCGATCTCGCGGGATCCCGATCTCGCGAGATCCCGTGTATTCTTTCGGGATCAATCCCGAAGCATAATATGACGAGATCCCGTTCGGGATTGTCGGAGAGGGCATTTTCAGCAGCTGGCTACATTGCAATAGACTTAAGATGCCGATTAGAAGCTCGTACTATTGATACACTTTGTATTTTAAGAGGCTACTTTCAAAATGCCATGTGATTACTTTTTATTTTGATCTCCTGGAGCTACACCTACTTTTTTGATTATGTTCATGTTATTACACCTGTTAATTATGTTACGTTGTTATAGTTACAGTAGGTAATATTCAAAAATAAAGGCTTTTATTTTCTTTCAAATAATAATTTATTGCATTTACCACACTATCACACACATATTACATTAAACAAGCCGTTCGAATTGTATTATTTTTACTAACTAGACGGGATCCCGAAAATCTCGGGATCCCGCGGGATTGATATTTCTGATCGCGAGGGATCTCGAGTTGACGATCTCGAGTCGGGATTGCATTCCCTATTTGTTACTTTTGAATATCAAAGTCTGTTGAGTATCTACCAGTAACAGTGGATTAACACATAGAACAATTTTACCCCGGATCTTTTTAAACGAATGAAGTCACGGGCAAGAGGTAGTAGTAATAAAGATAGAATTTAAATAAGAGTAAAGAAACATAGTCATATCATTCAACGTATCCATATTTAACTTTAAAAGTAGTTCCTGCAGCAGAAGACAAAATCTATTCACGACGGTAACAGCTAACATCTACTTTAAACAACAATCGTCAAGTTTCAAAATACTCGTAGTTACATTATGAAAGTTGTCATTGTCAGTGCGTATATCGGCGAAGCGGTAACTTTCAAACGCACAAGGGATCGTACGAGATTGTAGGGGTGGTAAAGTTTTGACAACACGTCACTATCAGTTAATAACCTGCAGGGATGATCTGAATTTATAACGACATATTGCTATCATAGAACAAATGTGTACAGTTATACAAATATTAATTTAAACTGAGTTTAATCAAAACTGAGCGGAGTTATGCAATATAACGTCTTTTGGTTTGTTGTTTTGAAGTGTTGACGCCGTGGATTAGATGGAATGTGTTGTGAGATTATAGTGTGACATACACGTATTAATATATACGGAGAAAAAGCTATTCTTGAATCTGATTAATTTATGCACAATAGTAATGTAAACAGAAATGATTTATGTAACAAAATCCTTCGTAGGAAGCTTAAGCGTGAAGTGGTAAGCGTTGAGTTAGTGGAGTTGGAAAAAAGGATATTAATTGAAAGCATTTCATTATTTTCAAATGTATTAGATTTTTATAATCGCATTGGTTTACAGCAATAATTTAATAAAACTACATATTTGAAATCATACGCTTTTAACCCATAAAATAAACTTTCCCTTAAAAAGACTATGTATTGAAATTGCAGTACCTTGCGAAAATTCCGAAATCCGAGTAAATCTACATTCAATGCCCAGTATATTCACAACAGATTAGAATAAAAATAAAACCTACAGTTTAAATTTTCATAGCCGACGGTACACATAAAGTATTCTAGTAGCACGTATTAATAAAAGGCCAAACACGCTACCTAGAAAGTGGGAGTCAAAATATTCAAGTTACGAGTTAAGTTTAGTACCGCATATCACTTTCATAGAATAAACACATTTCACACGTCTGAAAGAAGAAATAAGCACTTTATTTCTAAGTAAGAAAGGGTTTTGTATTAAAAATCATGATTACGGATTTTTATCTATTCTAATTTTTCTGTGTTTCGAGACACTGTCGACCATTTTATTTGGTAAATTAATATGCACAGCGTATTTTAAAGTATAATTCTTGTTCTGTAATTTAAAAAGATAAAAGTTGCGACGGCGATACAATATTGGGACGCGCAGATTCTAATTGTACTACAAGTACGGTCTAAAAATAATTTATTAGTGTGATGTAGATATTTTTATAGTAATTATAAGTAATTTCAGCCCAGAAATCATAAGTTTCAGCGTATAATAGAATCACAGGACAATGGAAGTAAAATATTACTTTCATTACAGGTCGTAAAAAATATTTATGTGCAAGAAAATTAAGTGATATCTGTTACTATTCATTATTCCGGTTTTTATATCTAAACTTTTATTTTACCGAGTTTTTTGTACTTACCTAAATGTATTTTACCAGATGATATGGATCCACTGTCACTGCATTAAGTGCTGATTATTAATATTAGAAAAATATATATTTTGAATTGGTTACAAAAGTAAAGTAACTAATAACCAATAATAGCAACAAAACAGGTATTTGTACAAATCGCCAAAAAATTGAATTAAAACATATTTTTTCTTATCTCACCAATAAAAGTTGAAAATTAGGTATTATCACAACATCCATACGAATTACCTTCGCAACAAAACAAACGCAAACTCCCGTACGTTTCGATCAAAAAGTTCTCGTTCAAGACGCGATACTATTAAACTACGATTGCCGTTAACAAAGCGGCAGACGGCAAATCGTAAACTGTTCACGATATTGCCCACTAATTCCGAATGAGATAGCTATTGCACCTGTGCACTGACTACTTTTGTGAAATACTGCTATGGGTTCCAGATCAATAAAAAACTTGTACACTCTGCTACTATGTCATGAGTTTAGTTTTGTGATTAGTTTGTTACTTTATTGTATATACGGGAAGATATCTTTGATAAAATTGGTTATTATAAATCTTTACGTATGATAATAATTTAGCGATTCGGTTTTTTTTTACTTTACTATTGTTAGACTTCTATGATCCTCTTGTTCAGCGTAAATTGAATTAACTGTAATACCTATTTGTATACACATTTGAAAGCAACTTATTTTTTCATTAAATTCTAATTAAAGTAAGGATACTCTGTTAATACCAATTCAGAAACAAAAACTAAAAAGTTTTAATATGAAATTGCTTTTACTTAAAGTGACAACAACACAAATAGTCTTCTTGGAACAAAAAATAATTAGAAAAGTGTCGGTTATTTAATAAAACAGAAAGAAAAACTGTCGTCAAACGTTCAACCACTATTACAGTATTAAGTACAGTCCTTACCTAAAGCGGTAACTATCAATAACGCTAAGGAAATAAGCAAGTACAGTCACTAGCGGAAGGACGTAACATGTCAGCGTTGTCAGTCAAACGACAACCGTGACAGGTCTCAAATAAATTAACCCGTCATGTAACAGACAATAGTTGTCTATTGTTACACCGAAGTTAACATACTCGATGGGTTGAAGCCTGAAATTAGTGATGGGACGTTGATTAAATATTAAGGGACTCGAGCCGACTTCAACACAGTTTCGTCACGCAAATAACTTATGTATTTTAGGTATAAGACAAGAGGCAATAATATGCTTACACGTTCTTGTATTTGCATATTGATGATCGAGAAGAACAACGTTATTTGATTAGTAAATCGAATATTCATATTGGCATTTTTTCCTCTCTATTTACAGCCAGTAAACAATGAACAGTGCGCTCAGGTGTGACCTAGATAAAAATGTCCATTTTCATTTTTCATCAATCTGTCCGCCAGCCGTGTGGATTATGACAATTTGTAGAAAATTGGCGCGTTTGAATCGCTTAAACCTTTGTGGCTTTTATTTTACTAATTGCTAGACGGCTTATCGTCAACCAGCTGCAGCGAAACTAAAGAATAGTACGCATAATAGTGTCCATTAAACCTTACTTTCATAATGTGCACCATAACTTAAACCTATAAAACTAAGTCAAACTCAAACACTGAAAACAGGTACACTTGCGTTCAAAGTTGTTTATATAAAATTTTACGACCAGCTGTACTCATGTAATGCACAAAAATGGTTATGCGGCGCCCGTGTTCACCCGAATGCGGCGCTGCATAGATTATAAAGTGATTTTCCGAAGTGCACTCAACGGTGCAGCGCGGGAGTTGAATTTCCACCATTATTATGCCATGAACATTATTGTGTGACAACACAAAAGCTCGTTGATCTATCGGCATGAATAATTATTTTATAAAGGGAGAAATGACACCGAAATTCTGATTGTTATTTGTAAATCGCCAGGTTTGGTTTTGAAAGCTTTTATGCTGTACGGAAATTAGTGAATGCAAAACGTTTTATTTTAGTGTTTAACGCTAACCAAAATAAGTAGTGAGAATTGTGGGCTTACTTCCTACTTTTATGTGAATAACTTTAGCAGAAGAGCGATTTATGAAAGGAAGTTTGATAGGTTCCCAATTTAAATGCGGAGGGATTTTTAGGCGTTCTTATTACCGAATATGAATGAAACCTAGCGAGGCAAAAAATTAAACACATTACAGTACTTGTGTATGTAAATTCAAATATAATGGCAGTTTTATTCGCGTCGGTAGTTTATGGCCGACGTAGTAGCGCTACTTATCATACGTTGTGGGGCATTCATTTAGAATCTATTATTCAATGTGTGGCTTGTTTCAGTTGTTTTCATTCGCTTGCTAGTGAATTTTAGTTACGTACCTTTTTATGTAAGTGAGTGTTGATTTTTATAGTGACATTTATGTGGTTGTGGAGGCACTTTAGTTAGTAGTGTGGTTTTTTAATGATGTTGGCTAAAGTTCATGATAGTTACTCCTCATAATAGCAATTAGTTAAGTGTCTGGTTTGTTTTAGGTAAGAGACAACGTTTTGATAGTTCACTGTTGCGACGATATGTTCGTTCTAGACTTAGTATAAATAGGTGTACAATTTATTCTGAGGAAAGAGAAACTCTGTTTGCCATTTCTTTCCATTACGCTAACCAAGATTAAGCAAGCAAAGTCCAAGTCGGACCATGAAGAGTGTTCAGTAAAGAATAAACGGGAAAGTAGGTATCGGTATAAATATCAAAGTTTTGTCATCGCCTTGTGAGAGAAAACCAGCGTGAGGATAAAATACAATAAACGAAAGAAAGAAGGATCTAATTGCGCGGAATAGAACTGTAAAACTTTTTGGATCAACACAAAATCCTTATGATAACTACATAGATGTGGACAAAAGTTGTAAAGGTCCGTATGAAAACTCCTACGGTTTGTGTTCTCGGTAAAGTTTCGAGTAAACGCCACTAGAAACTTGGCCAACTTTTCGGTACAAGTTCCCAACCCGCGTGTAGGCTAAAAAAATATTCACTTTTTGGCTACTTTTGTTTTGCATACGGACGTATGGTGAGTTTGTGAAGTTTAATGCGTTTCGTTCTTTACTTCTTTACATAGAAGGCATAGGCAATGGAATTTTTATATGATATTATGAGCATAACAAATCGACTTCTGTAAAAGCTGAGAGTTGTGACCGTTCCAAGTTTTAAAAACAATATTATGATAATAGGAAATCCACTAAATAAGTTCTGCCTTTGTTTCATATTCTTATACACATAATTTTCAATATAAATAAAAACAATCGAAGCTAAGAAAATTTGCGTCAAACAATGGCGGCAAATCAAATTTAATTAAGCTATTGTTCCCTAACATACCATGAATGCATTAGGCCTAAAAATAATATAAAACTCTAATTACGGATAAATCTAAGAACAATAACTATAGAACGTGAAGTACAAAGAATGAGACACAAAGACAATTTAACGCGCCCGTTGGCAACACTCGAGTTAAAAGAACGAGTGTGATCAGACGAAAAAATAAAAGTATTGCCCGTTTGTTACCTGTTTCCCTACAATACAACCATTTGTGCGCTCAATAGCAGATTTAAAACACATCACATGAGTCTTGTAAAAAATGCGATAAGCCCACACACATTATTGATCGCGGCCATTTAAAATGAAAACGTTGAATCTGTTTTTCGTCACACTTACCAAATGAGCTGGAAAAATGTAACGTAATCACCATAAAGCTTCTTGTAACGAGTATTGGATAAAGATAAAACATTAAAGAGCAATTTGGAAATTCGTGAATTTTATCAAACAAGTTTTTTAGGTGCCATCCTTTTGTATAATTTTTTTTCTGCGCGAACTATTACAAGTTGTTAATTTATTATTTCACTGTTTATTACTTTGGACAGAATTAATATACAAGTAAGTTGTAACTGAGAGACTTAGTATTATTACTGGGCGATATAAAACTACTGACTTATTAAAAAATATTAAATTTTGATAATTGTTGTGTTTCGTGCAATCGCTCCTCTAACAGCGATATTACTTTGTAAATACAACAAACGTTGATTGTAGCAGGAATTTTTCAAAACACTCACTTTAATGTAGGTACACGTTATCAAACAATAACACTTTTAGTTACATAGCCAATCGCTACAAAACATTGCGTATTTGATTGCACAACACATCGCGAATATTACTCTACAGTTTCCCATCCCTTAGCCACATGAAGTGCAAAAAATACCGACGGTGCACTACAAACAAACTACCGCGTCATTTGTTTCCAATACCCATCCAATCGGCCACAGCCATTTGTAACAGAATAGATATAAATCGGTGGTTGCAGCAAATATGAATCGCTCGATCGATTTCGTTCATGCGTCTCCGCAAGTCGCATTCGCCCACATTCGCCCTATCAATCCTGTATATGTGATTTCACTCAATTTTTGAAACTGACGCGCCCTAGAGTAGGGAGGGGAAACATTACTCATAGCGCAGATAACGGCGACTTTGCACTTTGTATTTATTTTATTTATTGCAGCGTGAATGCGGGTGGTAATAGGTTTGCAACGGTTTTCGTATTTCTGTACTGACATATGTATGTATTATTATATAGCTTCATGTAGGAATTAGGAACAATGAAGAGACGTGTAATACGTTTAGATTAAATTCTCATTTACAATAAAATGTATGTACAAAATATACAAAGAAACTTAAGCTGTGAACCATGCTAGGTTTGTCTGACGAATGAAAGTCTAATTCGTCTATTTTTCAATAACGGACCTCACCAAACCAGACGGTTAATGAAATCAATTTCCAAAGGGAATTAATATCCAGTGATATTTAAATGTGCAACTATCTCTGTTTTGACAGTGCTCTGTACAAAAGAGTTCCCGAGTGCGGGATCAACGCGGGCCGTTTGTCCCCTCCCTACGTTAGTATAAATGATATATTTTCAATTTTTGGCTTCCTATTAGTGTGAATTTTCGACTCGTTTGATTTATTTTATGCCGGAACGTAGAACAGATAAATTTTCTTTAGGTGTTTCAATTTTCGATCGCAACCGTGTTTTTCTCGTTGAATTAACACGACATTTTATGTTACGCTTTGATGGTGACAGTATTTTGTAAATAAATGTTTGTAATCAAATGCGATCGTTATGGATTTTCGATATTGTAATACTATTAAATAGTACAACTATTTAAATGTATTTATAAAAGAGTTCGTTCCCTGGTGATTAAAATGGCGGGGTCTTACGCATGTATGGAAAAGAGTACATGTACAATAAAATTAAGTCATATTTTATGTCGTATTTTAAAGTATTTATTTTTGAAGACAAAATACATAAACACTTAGTTATAAAATAATAATAAGTAAAATTACCGTACATCGTTTAATAAGGGATTTCGTGAAGGGGTCGGTTGCTATTTGAACCTCATTATAATTCCATTTTCATATTTTTGTATGCACCTATTAGGCCCTGAAACTGTTCGAGTGTGTCAGGACCGCGATAAAACGTGTGAAGGGTCAGAACGACCGCCAATACATCATAAAATTATATGAAAGTCAAGAGCAGGGAAAGTGAGAGGTGAACGGGCCACGCTGAGATTTATTGCGGTCTGCTTTCGATACCTATTGTGAAAAGTTCGTTTTATGAGTTTAAAAAAAATATTTTCATGAAAATAACTCCACTTATCGTCGCATCGCGAGGCCCCGAATAGCATCCATTTACGTGTCGGACGAAGCGAGGCTGGTCAAAATGTAAGTGATAAATAATACATCTAAAGCGGTCGCATATATAGAGATGCGGTAAATTTTATTTTAAAAATTTTACGGCGAACATTTTCCAGTTAAAATTTAATTGGAAAGGATCTAGAGGCGTTCGGTTAGAAATTTCTCGACGACGTAGTGAAAATCTTCGTTCATGTAACGGCGTCATTTGGACTCGCTCTCCGTGAAATTTGTCGCGGTTCCTGCTTGGAAGCAAGTGCGTTATGTACTGGGTGCATCTAGCTTCATGTAGAATGGGGGCTTAATACCGTCTCGTTGAGTTTGTCGACGGCATAAACTGGTGAAATAGCAATTTAAAGAGCATCACAGTGCAGCGTTAGGAAAATTCTAGTCTTAGAGAATGTTAAACTTGTTTTCTGCTCAAGAGAAAATGTCTTGTTTTGCTAGTACTCAATATTTAATTAAGATTTTATTCTAGCTAACTACTCTAGACTTAGTATAAAAGTTTTAACTGTCTATTTTTTGTACAAAACTACAAAGAAGGCCAGTAAAATGGAGAAATAAATAAAATTGATAGTCTGTTTACCGTCGGAGATGAAACTACATTTAACACGAGCGTAGTCCAAATGTTTTGTCAGCCAGAATATTCAATAGTATCGTCGTTTATCTCGACACAAATATGTTAGGGACCTGTTGGAGATCTGTTGCGTCCCTGGCTCGTGTCCAAGGCTCATGTCGGGATCACTTCGAGTGGGGTCTTTAGATAATAGGGCGCGTTTCGTTGCATGTGCACAACGAGTGTGCGCCAAGATACCCATGTTAGACGTGTAATGGAAATCGCCTAGTGAAATATACTCGTTTGTTTTGCTGCAGCATAAACGTTAGAACATTTTGCCTAGATTATATTCCAAGATTAAGCGAAATAACTTCTGAAGTAAATTGCTGTTTCACGACTACGTTTGAATTTATCTCGACTTTGATTTTATTAATTAATAAACATTTTCGCGGAATTGTGAAGTGATCTATGTTTTTCCTTGTATTAAAAGTCAGTTTACTGATTAGTGAATTCTCGGAAGGCGTCTGAAGGCGCATGATTGGTTCCGTTGAAAATTTGTATTAGATTACTGATTTCCTATAAAATTAATAAATAACTAAATGACATTATGTGTATAATTTATATTTTGATAAAATAAGATCGACTCTTTTGGAAAGTCATAGTGTATCAGAAAATCAAAAGTACTTACATATAAAACCCAGTCTTTTGGGCTATGTGCGTTGGTGCCACACACGTAAAGCCGGGACCCATCTCCCATGGGTTGAATCACTCGAACATGGTTCCGACAATCGAAGTGCTGTAACAAAAAAAAGTAATTAGTACAAGTTTCAATAATAACAAATTAGCAAAAATGTATGCTATATAGTAAATTTATTTTTTAGAATTGGGACATTAGATTATTCTAATGTCCCAATTCTAAAAAATAAATTTCCCAATTCTATAGCCCTTAAATCTCCCAAAATAACGAATTTAATAATAAGAATTTGACATAAGGACATTAGCGACCCGCCATCTCACGTATTTTGCAGAAGTACATTAGTACGGCCACTTCGACACAATATTATTCCAAACGTTTAATAAATCGAGGCCGTATAATTTTAAAACATCACTGAGAATGAAACCGAAAAACATTCCCTGTTCACCGAACACCAATCCAATTTTATTGATAACTTTAACGAGCCTACTTAACGAAATGACATCGAAATATTAAATGTAGTTCATTGTCATCAGCGAAAATAAAGTGTAACAAATAACAAATATTGGTAACATCGATGGCGACGACTCGCTACCTCGGGCAAAATTCATTGGAATAATAGTCATTTCGAAGTACGTGGATGTGTATGAGTGCTCACAGGCTGTGATTATGCAAATTTGTCTCCGACATAAATATTAAACGGCGCATTAATATTCCGAACGACAGGAATGCATTGCTCGCTTTACCGGTTAAAACAGTGCTATATTGGTGCATTTCAGTTCATTACGGTTCATTAAAGTTCCATTTAAAAAATGGATATTTCTGGTCGATAATTTGGACATTGATTGTGTTGTGGCCGATTTCGGTGGCTTTCGTTTGTTACACTAACACATATTGTTTCGTGTATTTCCACTTTCATTTTAAAATAACTGCTTGTTGGTGTGAATTATTATAATAAGTACGCCTGGTTTAGACTGCATGAATCCACACACAGGAAGAAAGAATGCGATTTTTATTCAAACTAAGACGATAGCAGGTACATATAAAATATATTCATTTTGAAATACCAAAACGTTTGAACAAGCTGCAAATGGGTATCTCATGTAGATTGTGATATCAACTATCGACGATTTTATTGTTACCTGTTTTATTTATTATACCGAAACTATCAATAAATTTAACATATTCATAGTAATATTTCAGTTTGGACGTAAGGCCGTCGAGCCATCATATTTCCCCTTTAAATACTTTCATGTCGTTAAACCTTTGTGGTCGGCCATTGTCGGCTGGTATGGTCGCCGTCATACGCGTATGCAAATTTTTAATTCATTCATACTGCCAATTCACAACCAACAAAATGTTGTTATATTTATGCTTGCCTGATTTATTAATAAACATGTTTATTTTAACAAACCTCTTAATGGTCTGTCTAGGAAGTATTTAGAACAATCAGCCGAAATTATTCTAGGAAATTATAATTTAATAATCACGTTAATTAGATGTAGAATAAACTTTTTCAGCCAACTTATATTAAATACTACCTCTTATTTATAAATATTTTTCCAGGAACTCGTCCGCGTGAAACGATTTTCCAGAATAACTACCAGATTATAATTTATCTGTGTACCGAATTTCATCAAAATTCGTTCAGTATTTTGGCGTCTTTGAGTAACAAATATCTATCCAAGCATCCAAACTTGAACATTTATAAAGTAATATCATAGATAAACAAAATTCATATATTCAAATTTATTATTACATTCAGAAAATACAGGACGACCCAAAGAAGAAGAAAAAAAGTACGGCAATTTACAAACTATCATGGACGAAATTAAATTCGATCGAAAACTATTTCGGCATCAAAAATACTGGCCAAAACATTGTGATTGGAAACACAAAAATACTATTATAGATGGAGTATGAAACAATGTTTATTTAGCAGCAGATTGGTATGTGGTCTGTGGTCGGTCGTCAAGCTCGAAACTAATTTTCTCTCCGTCACAACGACAGCACCACACAACCGTGCGATATTCTGTCAGCTTCTCCAATGAACACTGCAGAAATATACACTATAACGAAATATAAGGGAAACTTGATGAAACTTACTAGTCAATAAAATTAATACCTTTTTTAATATTAGTTACCTTTATTAATTTGCCCAGAGTGGCGCCATAGAGCATAAAAAATAACTGGCCTTTTGCGGTTATATTTTAATTTTCGAACGCAAAATTTTGCTGGCCAGGGAAATATATAAAAACTTTTTACAGCTGTGATCTGTCATGTTAAAAACTAAGCTTGAGTTACGTTTTATTCGCTTTTTACGATTATGAAACTGGAAATGTAGAATTACGAAATGCCTATTTTTTATTGTTACGGATATTTTTCTGCAGGAAAAATCTAGAAATTAATAAAATAGTATAAATAATGCAAACTTCTTCTTGAACTTGATTGGGTTTTAAGCACTTTCGGAACCCATTTTGAAACGTGAATTTAGCACCGCATAGTCATGCTGTTTTCTCGAAAATGCTCGTTAGCTTGTACATTAATGTACATAAACCATCTCTACACCATTCAACTGAATACGATCGCTTTACCGGACCTTGTATTACAGGCTTAAAGGAAATAATTGTTCCAATATCGCCTTTGAAATATTAACACTAGCATATGAACAATAACATAGATTTATTTCGTAATGAAACTTATGATTTACGCGGTAATAAATATACAGTTACTACGCCATATTTTTTTAAATATGTCACCGTTCGCGATTATTTTCCTTTTACAATTAAATGGAATGGTTCGAAAGTAAAATTGTTATTTGATAGTACTTTTATGACCGTGTTGTTTACTTTATACGTTTCAGACTTAGCTCAGAATTTTTATTCTGCGTCTACGCAAGTTTGAAAGTAAAATAAAAAGTATCCATAAACCACGTTTCTCACGATAAAGTGAGCTCTTTGTTTGATCGAGAACAGTTGATAAGAAACCATAATTATATTACTTGGTACATAAAATCAGAAGACGTAGTGAAACTCGATTTGGCGTAGGTACGTGTAAGTAAGCAATTAACGGAAAGCTTTGTTTGTTAATAAAAAGTTTTGCTCAACGTTTCTTTGGTTCGGCCCGACGAGGTAACTTTGCGAGAGATTGTTCTAAAGTAATTATCGGATTAATATACTCTGAGCGTTCAGCCGTCGTACTGACGTGAACACAGAACTGTTTTGCACTCAGAAACAATCAGAATTAAGCAAGAGAACAATCAAGCTCACGTCTAAGTTTCTTTTAACGGCACTTACCGGGAACGCTCGCATAACTTCACTCGGAACTAATGCCTTCGATTGGACCATTTCGTTAATTATTCGCCACTTTGTACGTAAGTAGATTTACGGCGGGCTTTCCTCGCGTTTTTCTACCCGAAAAGGTTTTATTCTTGTTTTTCTGTAATGGTTTTTATTAGGAATTTAAAAGCGCTGATTTGCATTACCAATACGGTACATTTTATTGCTTTTGCCTCGATACTGGCATACACAAAGGTCGTAATAAGTACTGGAAAATTAAAAGAAATTCATGCTAAGTTGGGTTTTGTTAACGCACGTCTAAGACCGCGGTGTTGTTTATTTCTTTTCGTTTCTCGGTCGGAATGTTTTCATTTCGTTTTAAGACGTAGTAGGCTTAACGAAAATGTCGTCGGTAAAAATACTTACTTTTTAAGATTAAAAACCTATCTGTTTACATTAAAAATACAACCGTTATTTCTGTCGACCATTTCTGAAAACGTAATATCATTAAGTATTTGTTATCTAGCTGAGATACCAAATCCTTCGTTTAGTAAAAATCTCGAGTCCTCTGATTTACCTAAGCCAGTGAATTTTCCTTAATAGCGTCACAAAGAGCGGTGAACTTAAAACAACAAGGAGAGCGTCGGGCCGGTGGCCGCCTTACGGAATTTGCCGACGGCATTTTTCCAGCCTTTTTCGTGTTACGACATCGTGTTTAGAGAAAAGAAAACTCGCCGACAGCGAGAAACTTTGATTATAGCCTTCACGAGTGGCCGTTCCATTCGCGATCGAGGTGATAGACTCGGGGATATTTCTTTTTTATAGCCCTCTTTGATACTAATAAAACAAATTTACTTTTTTTCTCCATCGGAAGAGTTGGAGTGGGTAGCATGTGGTCTATTGCTTTTCTTCTCGCGCTATTGCGGAAGTTTGACCTTTTATTTGTCGGTTTACGTTACCGCGATATTTTGTTGTAGTAAACTTGCGAATTTGCTTTTGGCACTTTGTTTCTTCTCCTGCCGTAACCCAACACCTTTTAGAGTCGCAAAGAGGGTTTACTACTCTTCGTAAGACTTTATACATTTCGCATGAGACATCCCATTTCTGGTTGCGGGCTTTATGACTCTCTTATTAGATATAAACGTGTCTGAGTGAGCCAACAAAGAGTATAAATAAATACGATACCATACGTCGAGCCGGCGGAAGTTTTATGACGAAAACACATAAATAAAAGTGCGGTTGGTAGCAAAATTCAAAAATTTTGTGATACGGATGGCTACAGAAATAAAGGAAACCACTCAAGTGCAACGCTTCGTGTGGAATGGGTGTTATCGAATTAGTGGATGACGCACCGAGGCAAGTCGCAATAATCGCCATTCCCCGATCTTCGAGACAGCCTCCAACCGCCGAGAAATAAAACAAATATTGCTTTTACGTTGCGATTGTAAATCAAAATTAACGGCCTTAATATAGCGAGGCAGGGCATGGCTGTAAGCCCCCTGCTATGAAATATGCTCACCGCCCGCCGCTCACAGTTAAAAATGGGATTAACCCTTGATGGAAATAGTGCTAGTTGTGAGTAATTCTGCAGCGATGAGGAAGTTTTAATCAAGTTTGTGTAAACGTTACTCATGCCTGTATTTCTAACGGATAATTAACTTACCTCTGATTTT